>NC_068574.1:31342829-31648397 GCF_025698545.1 Gossypium raimondii | reverse complement strand
TGAGTTGAATCGTAATTGCCAACCTATGAGTTAAATCTCATAGGTTGGGTTTACTTTGATGAAAATTTAACTATCTTTAATGGTTGCAATATAAATATGAGTTATTTGACTATTTCATTCAATTATTTTATTCTTTCCAATGTATGTGAGCAATCCCTAGACATAGTCAACTATACAACATACCCTTAAATTAATCTAAATTTTGAAAAGGTTAGATTAGTTAGACTGTGGTTAAATGATATGGACAAGTACTCGATAGATACTTGTAGGAGACTCTAGACATAGAGCAGCATTTATACAGAAGAGAGCAGTGCAGGGTACCATATTAAAGGCCTAAGACAGAGGTAAAGTAACTTGAGGTTTCTGCTCTCGGAAGAAGCATGCCACTTTAGAACTCTTTTAGGAAGTAGGTTAAGTATGATTTTGCTGAGGCATTGCTGACAGTAAAAGTAGATTCTTAGTAATCTCGACCTTCCCACTCAACATCGCGTAACCCTTATCTTCGCATAATAGCTTTGCCATAGCATTCTTACTCATTTATTTATTCATTGCATATCATTCACATAGTTATTCTCATAATTTCCATTAAATTTCTACTCTTTTTTTTCCATAGCATTTCCAAGTATTCATTAATTCCACGTATTGCATACATCACTATTCCTTTAATTGTCATTGCATACTTATTGTTGTGTCACAACATAGCATTAATCGCATTTTATTATAATAACTTGAACACTTTAGTGCCTCAATCTGATCTTCATGGGAACGATACTCACTCATCACTTTACTCCTTGATTCGACGTGTATACTTGCACGAATCACATGTCATTTCACATGCAATAAGTTTTTGGCGCCGTTGCTGGGAATCAGTAATTTGGTGAAATTTGGTTTGGTTATTTTACTTAATTCCATTATTTAATTTATTTTCTATATGTTTTCCATTAGTGCAGGAGAAGAGGCATTCTTGCTAACAAAGAATATCCTTTTGACCCAGAAATTGATAGAACTTTACGAGGAAGGCAGAAAAAGTTGTGAAAAAGGGCTAGGAACGAGAATAATCTTGGTTTCAATGATAATCTGAATGGTTAAGATGCTAATCCTCTTATTCGAAGGGTTATACCAGGCATGAATAATAATTTGAATGGTTAGAGCGCTGATCCACAAGTCCGTAGGGTGATAGATGACCGAGATAGACCAATCCGAGAGCATGTTATACCTATTTTAGATTATTTGAATCCAGAGATAGTTAGGCCTCAAATACAAGTGCAGTAGTTTGAACTGAAACCGATAATGTTTCAGATGTTACAAATAGTAAGACAGTTTGGAGGACTACTCACTAAAGATCCAAGATTACATTTGCGACTTTTCCTAAAAGTCTGTGATTTGTTTATTCAACAGGGTGTTCCTAAAGATGCCCTAAGAATTAAATTGTTTCCACATTCCTTGAGAGACCGAGCAAGAGCATGGTTGAACGCTCTGTCATCAGGGATAATGACATCATGGAATGACCTTTGCCAAAGGTTTTTGCTACGGTATAATCCACCAAACATAAATGACAAGCTTAGAAATGGCATCACATCTTTTTAGCAATTGGAGGATTAAACATTATATGAAGCTTGGGAACGATTTAAAGATTTAATTCGAAAATGTCCGAAGCATGGATTTCAGCACTGAACTCAAATGGAAATATTCTATAATGGGTTGAATGCACATATGAGAATGGTAGTTGATGCACCTTTCAATGGTATATTGTTGGATAAATCTTACAATGAAGAATATGAGATCTTGGAAAAGATTGCCAACAATGACTATAAGTACCCTACCACAAGACTTAGGATGTACAAGAGAGATGTTGGTACCATGGAGCTCAACGCAATTACTTCATTGACAGCCCATGTATCTTCTTTAGCTAATATGATTAAAATAATGAAAAATCCAACTGCTATTCATGAGATGAAATCAACTGAGCTATCATGCGTTTATTGTGGCGAAGATCATATGTTTGATGAATGCCCATCAAACCCAGCATCAGTATACCACATGGGTAATTTTAACCGGAAAAATAACCTCTATTCCAACATTTACAATCTAGGGTGGAAGGAGCATCCAAATTTTAGGTGGGATAATCAAGGTGCAGAGAGTTCACACAATGATGCAAGACAAAATATCCATAATGCACCGCTCGGTTATAATCATCCTATGCCGAGGCAAAATGCTTAGCAATGTTAGGTTTCATCTTCTAATTCTATTGAATCTTTATTGAAGGAGTATATGGCCAAAAATGATTGTGTGATTCAGAGTCAAGCTGGGTCTCTCTGAACTCTCGAAAATCAAGTGGGGAAAATAGTGAATGCTTTAAATTCAAGGCCACAAGGAGCATTTCCAAGTGATACTAAAAATTCAAGAACCCAAAGGAAGGAGCGGCGTAAGGCCATCACTCTTAGATGTGGGACTCAGTTGGATGAAGTTGTTTAAGATGCCATGATAGAAGAAGACAAATCAGACGTAATCAGGAAAGGATCTCAGAACCTACTAAACAATATACAACACCTGAAAAAGGGTACATAGAGAAATGTTGTGACAAAATCAAATCATGTTGCCAACAGAAATGCCACAACAAAACAATATCAACAACCTGAAGGAAGGCCATATTTACCTTTTCCTCATCGATTTCACAATTCCAAGTAGGATGTTTAGTTTATTTTTTTAGATGTTTTTAAGCAACTCCACATCAACATACCGTTAGTATAAGATTTGGAGCAAATGCCCAATTATCTGAAATTTATGAAAGACGTATTGTCAAAAAAGCGCCATTGGAAGAATTTGAGATTGTTGCTCGCACTGAAGGGTGCACAACAATGTTGATGAATAAACTACCTCCAAAGTTAAAGGATCTAAAGAGTTTCACTATCCCGTGTTTAATTGGAAATCATTATGTTGGTAGGACGTTATGTGACTTAGGAGCAAGTATAAATCTAATGCTTATGTCTATTTCCAAGAAGCTAAGAATTGGGTAAGCAAGACCTACTAAGGTGAATTTGCAACTAGTTGATTGATCCTACGCCCATTCAGAAGGTAAAATTGATGACGTATTGGTAAGAGTGAATAAAATTATCTTTCCTATTGACTTCTTTATTTTAGAATTTGAAGCTGATCAAAATGTGTCAATTACCCTTAGAAGACCTTCTATTGTTACAAGCAGAACTCTAGTTGACATATAGAAAGGTGAACTGACCATGAGGGTAAATGATCAGCAGGTGACTTTTAATGTTTTTGATGCTTTGAAATGTGCAGATGAAATTGAAGAATGCCATGCCATTGGTTTGATAAAAACAGTAATGGAGGAAGAATTCAACGACTTTGCCACAACAATATTAATTATAACGAAGACTCATTAGAAATGATTGATGAAGTACGTTTTGAACAAATCAGTGAATTCATCGAAGCCAAATAGACATTGAGAGACCAAGGAAGAAGTTTTACTCTTTGGATTTATCGAGTCATTCATTCAAGCCTCCTAAACCTTCTATGGAGGAACCTCCTACATTGGAGTTGAAACATTTGTCGTAGCATTTAAAATATGAATACTTGGCAAATAACAGTACATTGTCGGTAGTGATTTATGCAGAATTGACATCCGGATAAGAAGTCAAGTTGTTGGAAGTCCTGCGATGATTAAAGAAGGTGTTAGGGTGGACCCTTGCTGATATAAAGGGAATCAGCCTTGCATTTTGCATGCATAAAATCTTGTTAGAGGATTGTCACAACAAGTCTATTAAGCAGCAGAGAAGATTGAATCTGATAATGAAAAAAGTTGTCAAGAAAGATATTATCAAGTGGCTTGACGCTGGCATTATTTACCCAATTTCAGACAACTCATGGGTAAACCCTGTACAATTTGTCCCTAAGAAAGGAGGTGTCACACTAGTTAGCAATGACAATAATGAGCTCATGCCAAATCACACAATCATAGGATGGAGAGTGCGCATGGATTATCAGAAGCTTAACAAGGCAACTAGGAAGGACCATTTCCCCTTGCTGTTTATTGATCAGATGTTGGACAAGTTAATAGGGAAAGCTTTTTATTATTTTTCAGATAGATATTCAAGGTATAATTAGATTACCATAGCTCCCAATGACCAATAAAAGACAACTTTCACGTGTCCATATAGTACTTTTGTGTTTAGACAGATGTCGTTCAGATTATGTAATGCCCCAGCTGTTGGATCACTGGGACGCCCCATGGCGTAGCAGAAAAATATTTTGGTGATCCAAAATAGGAATTCATGCATGATGAATGAATCAGGAAGAGAAGGTCTGAAAAATATACCTTTTGTATTCTGAAAAATAGGAAGGAACCACTGCTATTTTAATCCCCTTCGCACGCGGCTGATCCAAAGCTGCAACAGAATCGTCTTGGGCTCTACGTAGTCCACCCTGTTGTGAACGAACAAACAAAAAAAACTCTTACTGAATGTTTCAACCAATTGCGCCGAACTATAGAGAACATTATTAAGATAAAAAGAAAAAAAATAATTCTTAATTATCATCTCAAAACCAATTTTGTCTAAACAAGGAATTGAAATAATGTTCTTAGTCAAATTGGGCACAGAAAAACAATCTTCTAAACGTGAAACAAGTACATTAGGAAAATATAAAGTATATGTTCCTACAGCTAATGCATCAACTCTTGCTCCATTTCCAACTCATAGGTCCACATCTCCTCTAGCCAAAGTCCTACTCCTTTGCAGTCCCTATACAGAAGTACAAATATGAGAACCACAACCAATATCTAATATCCAGGAAGTAGTAGTTGATAAATTAATAACAATAACATAAATACCTGAAGTAGACACTTAGCTTTCTTTGGCCTTCTTGACTTCCTCAAGATAGACAGGGCAGTTCCTTTTCCAATGTCCAATCACACCACAATGGAAGCAATTTCCTTCCTTAGCCACCCCTCCTTTGGGCTTCAGTGTAGCCTTTCCATTTTTAGACTTAGGCCTACCTTTACCCTTGGGCTTTGTCTTAGGTTTAGCTTTCCCCTTGCCCTTGTTATTACAGACCTTTACAATGGGCTTAGGTCCAGTCTTTTTCATGTTACTTTCAGTAGTTCGCAACATGCTGAGTAACTATAGAAAAGTTTTGTCAATTTCATTCATATTGAAATTGTGGACAAACTGGCTATAGCTATCAGGAAACGATTGCAGAATAACATCAATGGCCAACTCTTGGCTTAGTGGAAATCCAAGTTTAGACAGACTTTCAATATAGCCAATCATCTTAAGAACATGAGGTCCTATTGGCTTCCTTCTGCCAGCTTACATTGGAAAAGGGCCTTAGAGGTATCAAACATCTCTTGCTATGCTTGCCCCTGATAAAGTTCTTCCAGGTGCTCGATCATATCATAAGAAACCATGTCCTTGTGTGGCTTCTGAATATTAGGATTCATAGTGGCAAGCATAAGACATCTAATGTCTACCATATCATCGAGATGCTTATTGTAAACATCTCTATCAACCCTCGAGGCATTACTAGGCGGTTCATTTGGAAGAGGTTGTTCAATGGCATATAATTTCCGTTCTTGTTTGAGGACAATCCTTAAGCTAAGAAACAAGTTAAGGAAATTTAAACTATTCACTTTGTCCTTTTCAAGGACCGATCGCAATGAAAGTGAATTTGTGTTTGCAGCCATAATATATCTAGAACAATGAAATATAAGAGTGAGTAAGTCTACCAAGTTTATATTAATCATTAAAATGACATTATTAAATGATGCTCCCACTATTTTCTTCAAAATTAATAACCCTCATATTTTAATTTTGAAAAGACTTTCTCAAAAGTTTTTCTAATGGGTAAGGATCCATATTTCACCTCCTCTTAATTCAAATTTGGCTTTACTCTCAAGATTATGGTTATTTAGGTAAACAACAGTTGCTAATTACATCACATGTAACTCTTAAATATTGGGTGAACAACTCTTGCTCTAATCATCTTATGATTTATCGAAATTACTTGCCTCTAGGTTTATAATCCTATTAGAGTAACCTAGTTAAGTCACTAACCAATGTTTTAACCAACGAATATCACTTGTTTATTCTTCGTGTTTAACCAAGATAGATACTAGTACTTCGCTTTAGCAGAACCTACATAGTATCGATCAAGGCCTTAACGGGGGCAATGATTGGAAGGCAACGTCGACTTAATATTTTGATTGAGGGAATTTTATTGACGTTGCATCTCACCAATTATGGTCTACTTTATTCCATTAAGTCCTTTAATTGATCTCATCAATTAATGTTGTTTACGATTATCAAATTTTAACAAACTTAAAATTTGGCATGTTTTAGATATCCATAGCATCTCATACATAAATAAATAAAGCAGTAAATAAATGCAATAGTTATAGCCCATATACTAAAGTGGTTCCTTCCAAGCCAATGGGAGAATCAAAAGGAAACCTAAAGGTGTAAGCCATTTCACAAGCTTCTTGTCTACTTTAGTTGGCCCATCTTTCTTCTTGTCTGGCCCACAACAACTCATGTAATTAACAATTTGTAGAAACTCGTTTTACATACGAGGGAGTAAAATGAGAAGATAAATACAAGAGAAAAATAATAAGGCACGACACGCAGGTCATATTTATAAGATTTACAACCTTTTCAAATAATAAAGTAAATGGGTTATCGGACCATGTCGCACAAGTAAAATTCCAAATAAGATTACTGGAACAACTATTGTTCCCTTTCGAAAATTCCAATAAGTTAACTGTTAACTTCAATGAAAACCCCACTGCTCTTAAACATATTCGTTAACCCTTAACAAACAGTGTATTAATCAGCCGAAATTTTTGTTAAACATATTACATGCATCAATTATATATAATAGATTGAACAAATCAAAACAAACAACATGCATATTATACAACTGCATCAACCATTGAATTTAATCTTGAATCTGTATCATACAAGTGGCTTTGATACCGTTGTTGGATCACCGAGATGTCCCGTGGCGCAGGGAAAAATTATTCCGGTGATCCAAACCAGGAATCCATGTCAAGGAACAAATCAAGAAGAAAAGATTTGAAAAGTATACCTTTTGAGCTCTGAAAAAAGGAAGGAAGCACTGATGTTTTAATCCCCTTAGCAAGTTGTCAATCTAAAGCCGCAACAGAATCATCCCGGCCTCTACGTAGTCCACCCTGTTGCGAAGGAATGAACAAAAAACTCTCACTGAACTTTTCAGAGAGTTTTTTTGAAAAGAAATGTTGTTGCTAGACCTAGGTTTATTTCTTTTTGTGGTTAATGTTGGTTGACACTCTTCTGCACACTAGGGTTTTATTTTTTTCTTTTATGATTCCTTTTATTTAATATCCCCTAAAAAAAATGAAATCCCCTTTTTGGTGCCAGAATATATATAAAAGTATCACAATGTAATATCCTTTCTAAAAAGATAATTAATTTCCATATATATTTTATGTTTGACCAAAATTAATTATTATGATACTTTATTTTAATAATTTTAGTAAACATATCATAATTAATATTTTATATGAATCAAATTCATAAATTTATTTTAACTATGTTCTCTATTCTTGTACAACAAATTTGTACATATATTACATTTATTATTTAACTGTAAAATTACATTAATTTAATAATTAATATAATTCTCATTATAGTTAAATTTAATACTAATTGTATTTATATTTTGTTCATTTCAACCATAGGGTGTGACCTTGTAGGCTCTTGCAACATTGGTAGTGATACTATAACATTCTAACGTTACAAGCAATGAGTAGCATCTAGCGTTGCATCATCCCTACCCAAGTTACAAGAAGTCGTGGTTCAACATAACCTTTCTGTGATAAATTTTCATGTATTATATCCTTTTGTCCTTTATATCTCGATTGGACACAAGTCGTAGAATAGTCACACTTGCAAAGTCTAATCTCATGTTTCTTGATACCTGAAGTAGACTACAATAAACAAATAAGTGTAATATCTCATATTAACTTATTTTAGCATGGCCATTCATTTCTAGTCTCACTTAATCAAGTGCCCTAAGATATTGCTCCCATTATGTAAAAAGGACAAATCCTATCTTGATCAATCATATCCCACTACATAGATTGTGGCATACCCAACATCACTCTTTATAGTACAACCTGTTATAGTAGATGTAAGACTATATCAAAATATATGACTCACTATGTTGGGAAAATGATGATCTCAAGTCTAAGGAATGTATACATAGTTATCACTATGAGTAATGTTGTGAGTATTATATAATAATCCAAGAAAATACTCATAGCGGGTCAGTCCAATATGTCGTTCTCTAACATATACTCATGTATTTTGACATCCCTATGTTAATGACAACAGTTTGTCATCAATCAACTACATGTTAGTCTTAATCCATTATTGTTGTCCAAGCCCACAACAATACTCAACTAAGGACATTTTAAGAATAATCATATTATTTTCAGGACAATGTTATAAAACGATTTATTTATATGCAAAGAAAAGAAACTGAAATAATAATGGCAATGCCTTATATTAATAAACGAGGTAAAACATGTTATTACAATCATCTCATGATTGGTCTTTGGGCATACTCTAACACCGACAACTTTTCAGCGTTCTATGATGGTCATATTTTATGTTATGGCAGAAAATTCTTTGAAGTTTTCATTGATGATTTCTCTGTATTTGGAAACGATTTTGAAGATTGTGTGAAAAATTTGGAATTGATTCTGCGCCGCTGTGAAGAGACAAATCTTGTCTTGAAGTGGGGAAAATGTCACTTCATGGTTCGTGAAGAAATTGTCTTAGGGCATAGGATATTACATCAAGGAATTCAAGTAGACAGAGCAAATACTGAAGTAGTAGAAAAATTGCCATCTCCCAGCAGTGTCAAGGGTGTTAGAAGTTTTCTAGGTCATGCAGGATTTTATAAAAGATTCATTAAGGATTTCTCAAAGTTATCTAAACTGTTGTGCAAACTACTAGAGAAAAATAGACCCTTCGATTTTTATGAACACTGCCTGGGTGCTTTTGAGGAATTAAAGAGAAGGCTGGTAGCAACACCAATTGTAGTACCTCTAGAATGGATCTTGTCGTTTGAACTCATGTGCGATGCCAGTGATTATGTTGTGGGAGCAATGTTGGGGTAGAGGAGAGAAAAAATGCTACGTGCAATATATTATGCTACCAAAACCCTAACAAATGAACAACTTAATTATACCACTATGGAAAAAAAGTTGTTAGCTGTGGTATTCGCATTCGACAAATTCCATCCTTATCTAGTGGGTACCAAGGTCATAGTTTACACAAATCACTCAGCTATCAAGTACTTGGTGTGTAAGAAAGATGCCAAGTCGAGATTGATTAGGTGGGTATTGTTACTACAAGAGTTTGATTTAGAAGTTCGGGATCGAAAGGGGACTGAAAACCAAGTGGTTGATCATTTGTCAAGGTTGGAATCGGGTGATGTAGATGGCAATGATAACTGTATTAAAGAAGATTTTCCAGACGAACAATTTTTATTTGCCAATACATTATCTTCATACGTCAGTATAATGAATTTTTTAGTGAGTGGTGTGATACCGCCTGATTTAAACACCCAAAAAAGGTGAAACTTTTTTCTTGATGCTAAGCACTATTATTGGGATGAACCCTTCTTATTTAAACATTGTGCTGATCAAATCATTCGAAAGTGTGTCCCTGATGACAAAATACATAGTATTTTGCAACATTATCATTTCGCTCCTTATGGAGGACATTTTTAGAGGAATGAGAACTGTCGCTAAAGTACTTCAGTCGAGATTCTATTGGCCAAATTTGTTCAAAGATGCTCATTATTTCTGTTAATCGTGTGACCATTTTCAGAGAACAGGGAATCTATCTAGGAGACATGAAATGTCGTTGCATAGTATATTTGAGGTTGAGTTATTCGATGTATGGGGAATAGATTTTATGGGTCCATTTTCACCATAAGTAGGAAAATCGTACATACTTTTGGCAATAGATTATGTTTCTAAGTGGGTAAAAGTGGTAGCCTTAGCTACTAATGACGCTAAGTCAGTACTGAAGTTTCTACATAATAACCTCTTTACAAGATTTGGTACACCTAGAGCCATTATCAGCTATGAAGGATCCCATTTTGATTGTAAACTGGTGGCCACTGCCTTGCGTAGGTATAGGGTGAATCATAAGATTGCTACGGCATATCATTCCCAAACGAGTGGACAAGCTGAGATTTCTACTATTTAATTCTAGACTCAAATTGCTCCCTAGTAAATTGAAATCTCGCTGGTCAAGTCCTGTTGAACTAGTTCAAGTATTCTCACACGGAGCTGTTGATATCAAAGACATGAAAATGGGTGTTACATTCAAAGTTAATGGACAACGGTTGAAGCACTACTGGGTGCTCATATGGAGCATGACAAGCAAAGCACCAACCTTCGAAATGCTTGAGTTAGAAATTTTGGATTTCATTTTATTTTTTTGCTTTACTTTTAAATTTATTTCTTTTTTTTCTTTTAGTTATTTTCGTTTGTTGGTTATGTGCTAAATTTTTATTTTATTTCTAATTTTTATACATTACTGCAACTTTTCAAAGGCAGGATAAAAGACCAAGCTTCTTAGTGTGTACTAGGAGTATGATTGCTATGGCAGTACAAAGGAGCATTATGCCATGACAACCTGGGTAATGAGGTGTTCAATTATCAAGGGTTGATCGAGGAGAAAAGTCCAAAGGAGAGAGTCTTTGAGCAAATTAACCTAATATTTTTTTTGGGGAGCCTTAGGAAGTCAGCCTATATTGTAGGGTTAGGTCATTTTATTTTCCCCTAAGAATTTCTTTATTTTCTTCTTGCCATGTTAGAAACTTTCCTAGCAGATTTCATCTTCCCTAAAACTGTCATCATTAACCCTCTTATTTCCCTCTTCCCAACTGTTCACGTTTTACATTTCTCATAAAGCTCTCACCTTTATAGTTTCTTTATCTTCAACCTCTACTCCACTTTTTTTACACTACATCTCTTAAAGATTTCTCTTTGTTCCTTTTAATGGATCGAGTCAAGAAAGCTTCTAAAACTGTGGAGTCATTGTGCACTGACGTTTCTCAACCATGGAGAACAAGGGTAATTTTTGCCAAGCTCTGAGGCATTAATACTACTTCGGAAACTCAACAAAGATAGGCTTCTACTACCACACGCGTTTCCAGAGTAACACCTTTAGTCTCTCGGCGCTTATTCGACAAACAAATATTGAATTCCCTGAAGCATCTAGAGCAAAGGATGTCATTGTTTGAAAGTCAGTAGTACCAACTAGCTGAAGACTTGGTCTAAGCTAAAGAGCAACAAGCTCAGTATTGGTCATATGTGAGGGATACGATTTGGCAGTTAAGTGATCTTTGCAAAATAATTTTTTGAAACCAATGCCAGAATTCCCTATCTTTCCCACGGTTTTACTCCTATCTGCTGAGACTGAAACAAAACTAGCTCCAACTACTACCGAAGCTGACTCTGGAAATAAAGAGATCAATGCTAATGTTGGACAAGCTATTGAGGAAACTGAGAAGTCAACATTCGTTGAGCTTGGGAAGGATAAAGAAGAAGGAAAGGAAAGATAGAATAACCCTACTACTACTACAACCCCTGCCATCACAAAAGGCAAAACTCATGTCCCACCATCTCCACTAACCTCTGTGACTGCACAAGATCATGCAATTGATTAGTTGATCAATGATCTTACAGAAACCAATAAGGAAATTGAAGATGTAAACCCCCTTAAAAGGAAGATGAGGTAAAAGGTTAGTACTCGCAAGTCCACATGAAGAACTGAATAAAGTACCTACAATACAGACTAAGCCAAATAATTTTTTTCCTTTTATCTTTTCTTTTAATGATCATGCATTTCATTTCATTTTTCCATGACATTTATCTATCCATAGCTATATTTTTGTTGCACGCACATGCATTGAAGACAATGCATCCTTTAGGTTTAGGGGTGTATTGTGCATTTAGGTTGTACTTTATATAATATGGATGTTTTGCCACTACATTGTAACCATCGAAGTATTGTTTTGTCTATAAGATGTACAGTTTATACTTATGATGTTCGATGATGAGTTTATATTTTTCGATATACCTAGAACATGTTATAGTGGATTGGGTGAATTTAGCTTAGGTTAAAATCCTTGAAAATTATTTCCTAAAAATAGGATGTCTTATACTCAGTGTGTTGTTTTTTTGGGATATAGTAGGTATCTTTTAATGAACTTAGGGATTTTTAAAGCCAAGCATTAGTTATATTGCCACAACATTATTCTATAAAGGACAATAGGCACTTCAATGTTTAGAATTGCCAAGTAGGTCAGCATCACTTTGTTTGGTCCATCGTGTTATTGATTAGAAATGTAAGTCTAAGTAAGAGTGTGTTCCATGAAAATAAAATTAGGGGCACTTCACTGTAGCAGAAATGACTGAGTAGCTAAGGAGGTAGTTGTATGCTCCATCCATCTTTTTAGTAAAAAGTTTGGGCTTCATGGGTGACTTCTAGTTTAAATTGTGACGTGATTGAGTACTGGACAATTCGGTGTATGCTCCACTGTGTTTGTCAAGTCAAAAAATTTCATGACATGCTAAATCCCCTAATACTATAATACTAATAATAAAACTATTTCAAAAAAATAAGCATAAATATGAATAATATATTCTGAGTACGCTTAAAGAGAGTAACTTCTGTTTAGGTAATAAATGAAATAAGTAAATTAAAAGATGGTTGCTTTATGCCAAAAGAGAGAATGCATGCGTAATGAGAAGATTATGTGTTTAGGGAAAAAAATTTGCACTGCCTTTATTGAGCAAGCCTTTGGCACTCGAACGAGTTTTAGGAAAAAATGAGATTCTTAAGAACTAATGTACTTGTTGTTCTTCGAATAGCCTGGCAGTATGAATTGGTTTGGTGCGTTGGCAAAATGTTAGCATTTATGCATATTTCGCTTGAGGATAAGCAATAACTCAGGTTTGGGGGTGTGATAACACTTGAAAAGAGTTATATTTTACTCCTTTGGACCTAGTTAATTGTCTGTGCTTAAGTACATCTAGTTGCATTTTGGGACATTTTATTAGTATTTTTAGCATTGCATTAGAACTTGGGTTGTGTTTAAATATTAGGTGCTTTTAATTGCAAGAAATAAAGGAGTGAAGTTTTGTTGGGGTAAATGGGTGGTCAGATTAGCAGCCCGTATGCCGTGGCAATACCAGGAAGGTGTCCAATCAACATTCAGTGCATATCAATTTTAGCCCAACTCTACTTGTACCAGATACATCTGCCTAGAAAAGAGGAGAAGATAAATCTTGGGGCTGCTGGAGTTATCCTGAAAAAGAAAAACAAAGTGATTTAAAAAAAAAAAGCAAAGGAGAAAACCCTAGCACATGGAACTGCGAGTAGAGATCCTTAGGAAAATTAGAAGGTAGCGGCTGAATAGAGACAGGAAGAGGAAAGACACAAGCAACCCCTCTCAGCCACCTCAGGACACTACGTAGTTAGAGTATGGATTGGACAAGGGAACGCTATCTTGCCGACGTTCTTCCATTATTTCTAATATGTTCCTTCGTGAATTACAATGATGAAAATGACGTTTGAGTTGAATTTTATTTAACAACTTATGAGTTAAATCTCATAGGGTTGGGATTACTTTGATGAAACTTTAACTATCTTTAATGGCTACAGTATAAATCTGAGTTATTTTACTATTTCATTCAATTATTTTATTTTTTACAATGTATGTGAGCAATCCCTAGACATAGTCGACTATGCAACATACCCTTAAATTAATCTAAATTTTGAAAAGGTTAGATTAGTTAGACTGTGGTTGAATGATATGGGTAAGTACTCGATAGATACTTGTAGGAGACTCTAGACATAGAGCAGTGTTCATACAGAAGGGAATAGTGTAGGGTACTATATTACAGGCCTAAGACATAGGCAAGGTAACTTTAGGTTTATGCTACTGGAAGAATCAGGCCACTTTTGAACTCTTCTGAGCAGTAGGTTAAGTATGATTTTGCTGAGGCGTTGACAGGAAAAATAGATTCTTAGTAATCCTGACCTTCCAACTCAACATTGCATAACCCTTATCTTTGTTGTAGTAGCTTTGCCATAGCATTCTTAGTCGTTTATTTATTTGTTTCATATCATTCACGTAGTTATTTTCATAATTGCCATTACATTTCTACTATTGTTTTGCCATAGCATTTCCAAGTATTCATTAATTCCACGTATTGCACACATCACTATTCCTTTAATTGTCACTGCATACTTATTGTTGTTTTTGCCATAACATAGCATTAATCGCATTTTATTATAATAACTTGACCATTTTAGTGCCTCAAACCGATCTTCGTAGGAACGATACTTACTCGTCACTTTACTACATGATTTGATGTGTATACTCGCACGAACCACATATCATTTCACACATGACAATTACGAAGTTCGTTATTGAAAGGACTGAATTTGAACATACAATATATTTTCCTTGAATGTATAGATAGACAATGTGGAATGTTATTTGAACCATGTTTATGAATGAGACAATGTTATATTGATGGAGAGTATATAAGTATTGATTAAAGACCCGTGTGAACTTAGTGAATTATTAGGATACAAATGACATGTCATTAAGGTTTTAAACTATTAGGTACTATGTACCAGTGATCGTATTTTATCAGGTACTATGTACCGGTGACTATATTATATCATGTGCTACGTATAGTTATAATTTTGTATCAAGAACAATGTGTCGATGTTTATATTTTATCAGGTACTATGTACCAGTTTTGGATACCTTACTGATGGCTGAGGCCTAGCATTTGTTACGGATTTTCCACAACTCATGTGAGCAGAATCGAGTAAAGGTTAATGTACCTATTTACAGCTCGTCTGAGCAAAGCTATCCCGAGTATCCGAGGTTGGTTTACTAGAGTTCTTCAGGAAAAACTAAGTTTTGAAATGGAAGAGTATTTGTATAAAGTTTTTAACCAAGAAATGAACATGACTATCATAGTTACTATGTTACTTATATGTATGTGATGAGTATTATGTGATAATGTATTAACCATGTTGGTTATGGCATGAATTGTTTAAGGTGACAAGTAATACTATGTTTATATGTTATTTTCAGTTGTTAAGATATGAAATGTCAGGTATGTAGTGTTTATTTTCATACAAACTTACTAAGCTTGGAGTAAGCTTACCTTTGTTTCATTTTTCTTCCTTGTAAATTGTTGGAAATCGTGTTGTCGATTGGAACATTTTCGGAGCTCACACTATCCATAAATTCACTCAGTAGACTTTCAAACATTTTGGCCCTGTTATAAGTGGCATGTGGGAATATGTGTAATGTTTATAAGAATTAATGTTGTTTTGCTTGGTTGTTATATGAAATGGTATATATACATGCTTTGGTTAATACGGTGTATCTTACTTGATGAGCTTTGGCACTTAGAAGTGATAATGATGCATTGAATGTATATGTATGGATGTTAACGTATGTTATAAGTGAATGGCTTGTTTTAGTCTTGTTATAATGTAGTGTAAGGAAGATACTTTATTTGGTAGATTGAGTTGGTATCAAATTTATGTACAATGAATGAAAAGTTTTGATGTTGAAATGGTGCCATTGAGGCATATTGATTAGAAGATTAGGCAATGTTTTATAGTGTATCTTGACATGTTTGAATAGGTACATTGTTGAGTGTAAGCATTGGTATGTGTTTGGAATGACTTGGAATAGGTAACTTGCATTCAAAGGCACTTTATGCTGCACACAGTTTGACACATGGTCGTGTTTCTCCACACAGGCTGGTGACACAGTCGTGTAACCACTAAGAGAAGTTAATTTTTGTTCCACACGGTCTCAGTTAGATACATTGCCTAACCACACGATCATGTGATTTTTTTTGAATTATAACATTTTAATCTACATGGTTTCAATGAGATACATGGATGTGTAACTCCATCACACACGGTCAAAGCAATTTACATGGCCCAACCCTGTTTACTAAAATTTCCATAATTTTTGTTATGTTTTCAATTAAATTCCTATTTGATTCTGAGATGGTTTAAGAGCTTTCGTAAGCCCGATTGAGACTCGAATATATATATAAATCATATTATGTAAGATTTATAGAATGCTTTATTGTGTAATTGAATGTTCAATGCTGGAAATGTACATGATCTGTTTCGTTAGCTATTGTAGTGTCCTATTGCTTAGGTTTGACGATTGGGTCGAATGAGAGGTGTTACAAATTTCCACTAGTTCTACTTTGCTTACTAGGGCCTTTACACTTTCACTTGCAAACGTTTCTCTCTTTCCAGGTTCTCACATCATATTCAAGAATGGACTTTCACACGTCACATAAGAATATATCACACATTTTCACATGAATAATTCACATTTTTATCATATAATTCACTCATGAAATATTCTTTCACTAGCGTTATATATATCAGACTTATTATATTCACTTTAATGGTAACTTGCGATAACAGTTGTTTATACATTAATATCAAGTATTATCACATAGTGAATTCTAGCTCATGATTACTTGTTTTTACATTTGATTATACATTTATATATTATTCAATTTAGTTCCAATTTCTAACATGTCAAGTACACTACAAGCCTATTTTCTCTGTCTTCTCATATCACATATTTCATCAAATTTCTCAAGTTAATTCTTAAATTTCTAGATATAATTTCTCATCTTAATTTCACAATAATATTATTTTTAATTAATTTCACATTCATTTAACTTGATTTATCACATATTTCAATTTAGTCTTTTAAAAATCAAGTAAAATCCAGAGGAGCACTTACTGTTTATGGCTAAAATTTCAATTCATTTACTTCATTATTTTTCCTTTCACACCTTTGACACTTTCTTTCTTTTGTCTACAACACTTCAATCACTTTCTCTCTTTTTCTATTCATGAACACAAGATAAACATAATCAAGACTTATACCAATAGTCACTATTTCTTGTTTCTTAATTCTCCAATACACAAAATTCACAAAAAAAACACTTGAATTATTACCTTGTCACCTTGATTTCTCACACTTCCCTAACTTTCTCTCACTTCCAACTTTAAGTTTCTTGATTCCAGGATGATAAATAACCTCACCAAGGTCTAAACATCAATTTATTTAAACATATGAATTTTAAAATTTCTTAATTACTATAATTTTAATTTTGTATTAACCATGAATTTTCTTTGCGTTGCATGTAATTTTTTTCTTCTATTTCAAAACAAACCTTTGGTTTCTTTTTAACTTTTATTTATTTATTATATATACAAATTTTAAATTAAAATTACTACAAGAATTTTCTAATTATGATTTTCTATGAAAATTATTTTTAATTATTTGGTATGAATTACCACCACAAAAATATTTGATATATATTATATAAAACTAGTGTCAAGGAACCTTATGAGTTATTTTAGGTAGTGTAAAATTTAATAGGAGTGTTTTAGGCATTAGAACTTTGTAAGGATAATTTAAGTATTTTGTAAAAAAGTTGATTAATTAATTTATAAATTTTAAATGTTATTATTATATTTTAGTTATTTTATTTAATGAATATCTATATCTATATAGTAATATATAAAACTAACTCCATCTTAATAGAATCAATAGGGCAATTTAGGTATTAAAGTTAGAAGTAGGACCAAATTAAGTCTTAAATTAAGAACAAACCCAACTCCATAGCCATTAAGAATTAATAGGGCAATTTAGGTATTAAAAGTAAGTGGTAGGGGTAATTTAGGTATTAAAATAAAAAAATAATTATTTTTAAAAAATTAATTCAAAAATTGTTTTGTGATATTGAATTCAAGTTATATATTAAATTATATATTGGAATTTCAAGATTTTTTTTTGGTTCAAGTCTAAAACGGGCATACAATTGGTTAATTTTTCTTTACATAACTTTTTATTTTCTTTTCAATCTATCATTTGTTCTATTTTTAGCAAATTTCCATTTCATCTATTAATTTCATAGAAGTTACATTTTATAGGTTTTAATTTTCATGGAAGTTACATTATCATTTTAAACTTTTGGAATATATAAAGAATTTATACAAATTTTTTAAATAATCTCATTATAGGTTTTGATCATATTTGGATTTTAAGTTTGACGGATAGTTCCTCAAATCTTAGATTTGCTTACACAAGGGACAATTCCTTCTCTTCTTCGGGTAGCTAACCCAAGATATGTTTTCTCTACTATCTTGGTGGAACACCAGAACTATTACTCTAATTCCAGTGTTTTATTCCCATGACAACAAAAGCTTATCAGCCCTACCCAAAAGGCTTGTCACTGAACAGATCTAGGACTTGCTCTATTTTCCTGTGGGCTACACCCTAATGGGTAACAGTTGGCAACTATTCCTGTCTTGGGAATACTAAAGGGTTCTTCCTTCTTCCAATGTCAATAAGTGTCTTGCATGCATTGATGAACTTGAACGGTTCCTTAGTACGCATTAAATTTTTCATAACTTCCCTCACACTCCTTTAGTTATAAATAAACCAGAATACTAAGGGGAAGCTCATAAACCAACAGGCCTTTGGCTTTGAACAATCCTTTCATTATCTCTCACTTCTCTTCTTCCTATATTTCATTTTCTCATCTAGTTACATTACTGGAGTGCAGTTCCCTTGCTACTCCAGACGTTAAAATCTCAAAAATGAATTTTTTATTCTCTACCTTCCTTACCTTCCCACTGGCTGAATCCTCAATAAAAGGCATAGGTAAGGGGATATTTCTTGATCTACAGGGAAATATGACCTAACGTCAAATGTAGTAGTTATTTTAGGCCATTTCTACACTTAACGAGCTTGTTTTCTTTGGATTCTATAATTAATTATTATATTTTTCAATATTAGTAGGGTAGGAACTAAAAGTTAATAAAATAAGTGTTTTTATACATTTTCTGCTATTTCGATGACACGTAAGGTCGACTCATACTTCATGAGTGACTAATGGGCTATTTAAGCGTGTAGGATGCCAATTTAGGTCTAAGAATACAAGGAAGGATGATTGGCCTGTGATACAAGAAAGCCCGATAAATCAACAAAGCTACCAAGGCTCGGAACACATTCGACGTCATGACAAGGAGCTTCCTCTTGTCATGACGATGTGATGAAGAAAAAAGAGATTTCATGGTGGTGACGTTGTGACAAAGAGACATCCCACGTCATAACGACGTGACAATGGCGGGCCAAAATGAAGCTGATTCTTTTCTTGGACAACACTTTTGGGATATTTTCATATTTGGACCCTAGCTTTTATCAGAATATTATGTTTATTGGTATCTAATTGTATCTAGGGTTGAGTGGTCACCAAGTAGGTCGTTGCCTATATAAACAACCTTACGGTCACCACGATTGTGAGCAAACTTAGAGACACAATTTTTACTATTTAGTTCTCTTTGTATTCTATTTTTATGTCCACTTAGTCCGAAATTTTCTATTGCAATGTGAAGACAATTGCGAGCAGAGATTGCTCCAAGATCTTGCTTCAATATGTTTATTCATAAGCATTCTCCTATCTCTTCTCTTCTCTTCTTTTATTTATCTTTTGTTAATGTGGCCAATTAATCATTGTATAAGTATTAAAATAGATTTTTTTGTTAAGTAATTATTTATTTAAAATTTGTTTTTTGTTAAAGAGTACTTAGTAGGGAGTTACGCCCCTGATAGAATATCAAGACAGATGAGACCAGAAGGGTATCCTGTCATGTATAACTTGTGCCAAGTAGAGAGACTAGAAGGGTATTCGTATGCCTAGGAAGAGACTGGAAGGGTAACTTAGGTGGTAATCCTTAGTGAATATGATTCAAGAGGGTAGTCTTAGCCAAGAGTGGTAAAAAAATCAATTTAGGATAATTAATTATTTAATTAGATAATTAGGAATTTAATTTATCATACGCTAGAGGCTCGCATTGTAAACACTAGGAATATGAAAGTCCATTAGGTTAATTTAGGTTAGTTAATTTAATTAGTTTAATTAAAATATTAATTTAGATTCATACTACTAATTCGTGACTCAATTAGATTAGTAATTATTTTCTGTAATTAATTTTATAACGATTTCTTCAATTTAAAATCCTTTGGGTACGATCCTCATAATACTTACTAGTGTTTCATTATAAACTTTACTATATTACAATTTGACTCGTACACTTGCAGACACCGCTGATTTAATTCAATATATTTTTGGTGTGATATTTTACTATAAATGATAACACGTTTATAGGTGGTCAACACACCCATCAGGTACAATATGGTGGGTTACTCGTTACCCAGAGAAATTCATTTTCCCTACCTTGCTTTTATTCTCGACGTGGATTGAGGGAAATGTCGACTAGGAAATGCTAATGGCCACTTCTTCCTTCCTTGGAGGGAACATTTTATCGCAAGGGATTAAACACCTTCTCTGTTTTTGATCTATCTAGGATATGGTAATGATCTACTTCAAGATCTAGGGGAGTTCCTTTCCTCAACCTCTTCGTTCCTCCCCTGGATTCGATTCATTTTGAATCCTTCTGGAACATTATGAGGAGACCACGTCAACATCGATCATCTCCCCATATTTTCCCTATCAGGGATTCATCTCCCTTCTTTAATAGCCCTTATGACTTCCTTCTACTATCGATAGGGTGGGAAAAATCCCTGACTTCCCTTTAAAGTGGAAGTGAAGCTAAGCGAGATGAACTCAAGAGTGTCACCCATTCTGGCGGACAACATCGTATATGACTCCCTAGATTCATGGAAATCTGTCCACCAGAGTTAGGGTTTCACCTATGCTCTCCTCACTTGGAGGCTTAAATTCAAACCCTTTTAAGGTTTCCAAAAGAAATAGAGGTTCGTGGAGGTTGTGCCCTGATGAAAAGGTGCATTTGCAAAATTGGGAACCCCTAAGCACTTGAAGAGCATGTAGCTAATACCAAGTCCAACATCCAATTGTACCTTCATCCTCACTTTTCTAACTTAATCCTTATTCAAAATGGATACTAAGGATTCCTCGCTAAATTTTGAGCTTGCGACTTAGAATACCCGCGGTTGTGGGTCCTTTCGATGTGAACTTCGCACTTCATTTGTGTATATAGACTTACTAGGGTCATCCCTGAATTTGGCATCCCCACTCCTCAAATCCCTAAGAGGATATTGACAGAAAGGATCAGACAACATCCAAATTTTCAAGACTAGCCAGAAAGGAGGCGGGGACCCCTTTGAGGCAGCAACACACTCGGCGGATAATAATGTTCATCATTCCCTTGTATCTTTTATTTAATATGACTTTCCTTTCTTTGCCATTTGTACTTTCAATCACTTTAGTTAATTATACATTCTTTGTATCCTTTTCTGAATTGTATGTTTCTACTATCATCACTATCTACCAATTTAGGAAAATATATATTTAAACACGTCCATGTGCTCCAGCCGTCTAGAATTCGACACGCCCATGTGGTGCTCTACATGTCGGTGTGCAAGCTATTCACGCCCGCCTAGAGGAGACACATGCTCGTGTGACCCAGTTACATGGCCGTGTGAGTAACCCATGTAACTCTCTGTCTAAAATTGATAAAATAAGGTGCAGAGCAAACACGGCTTTATGGAAATCTCACACGTTGATGTGGCTAAAGGACACAGCTATGTGACCAAGGCACACGCCCGTGTGATAATTGACTAACAATCCCCAAATCGAAGCCACACGGCTGTGTGCCCAGGCTATTTGGCACCAAAATTTGCCCAAAAACCCTAATTCCCAAAATCAGACGGCCGTGTGGTCCGCCCTTATGGTCACGAAACCACACAGAAATAGGCCAAAAATGTGAATATGCATTAGCAAAACCATCCCTAACCACTAAGGATCCAGAAACACACCTTAAACCAAGTTCTCAAGCACTAGAAGCAGACCAATTTGCCTCCTCAACACAGTTTTGAAAACTCGTTTACACAAACATACCAATCTATCATTATCATGCCAAACTAACATAAAAGAATCAACCAAAAATTATTCTACAAAGAATTAAAGAACACTACTTACTCTACCTTTGCTTGATTCCTTGAATTACCTAAACACCAATCAACGAAATCCAATGGAACCCAACAATTTATAAAAAAATTAAAAGGAAAAACAAAACGAAAGTGACAATAAGGAGAATTCAATGGCAGAGAAATGTCAAATTTTTGAAATCCAAGAGAAAAGAAAAGAAAGGGGAGAAAATTAACATGAGAAAAAAGGGAGAGAAAAGATGAACGTCAAAATTAAAAATTAAACTTCCTTTCCAAAATAATAAAATAAAAAGACTAAAATTAAATATGTATTTAATTTAAAAAATAGAATAAAATAATTCCTCAAAACACACATGAGGACCTCGAACCCGAGACCCAAAGGTAAACTAACACACTAACAACCACTAAACCAACAGATTCAATCTTACACTAAAACGCGTAAATGAATAGAACTGCTCAACGTACACACTGACCCCAATTACAAATCCTAAAAATTCTAACCCCAAAATCCAGGGTGTTACAACTCACCCCTCCTTAAAGAAATTTCGTCCTTGAAATTTCCCACTAACAAAACAATCGTCTAACACTAGTTCTACCACTACGCTCCCAGTGCGCACTCTAATTTTGAAGCACTACCATATCATACTTAACCGTAACATCTCGTATACATACCCAGAACATTAACCCCAGAACTAAATCAAATCATTTAATTTTTACACACATACAAACACTATCCACATACATACCCAGAACACTAACCCCAGAACTTCTCTCACTACCATGAGTCAACGCCTCAACACCAATCTCCGAGTCATTGTTACCCGAAGTTTGTAGAGCCGCATTGACTTCTGACTCCTGAACAAACACACGTCTCAGAGAAGGTGAGGACTCCTTGAAAGTCTTACCAGGCTAATCTTCACAATCTCGCTTGCCACCAGAATCCATATCGGTCTTGTAACTAAACTAAAAATATCTACAATTCTGAAACCAAACATAAATAAATATTTAAACAAAACAGTTCAAGTTTTACAGAACTAAACATACAGTCTCGAAGTTTCATACGGACCAGCATTGGAGTCTCAGACATTTCATCTTTGCAAACCATTTTTCCAACACAAATCATTTTTAAAACACTATGGTATGTTTACAGAAAATATTTTTAACACACATGCATGCGAACACGTAAAAAATACAGGCCTAGTTTTTGCAAATTTGTCTCTGATACCACTAAATGTAATGCCCCAAAACCCAGTCTAGAAGTTTAGACTGAATCCCAGAGGTTACATTGACCACTGAAGTGATCTAAAGGCAATTTACAAAAAAAAATATTTACAACTTGTTTCGAATACAGTTTTCCAAAATACTGAACTAAATCATTGAACGACTCATGTACTAAATAGTAATTAAATGACGATAAAAATATTTAAATATAAATCAAATTAACGTTTCTTGTACATTTTCAAAATGCATCAATTTTTCCAAATATGACTCCAAATTCTAGATTAGAAATTGTGTGGAAAATATGTTGGTTTTTTTTCAAATATGTACGAACTTTGAAACAATAACAAAAAATACATAGTTTAACGAGAAGTTCAAATCCTGATCCATACCACAATTTGTATAATCCCTTTACAAACAATTTTAAACCAACCGTAATAAACTTATGAAAATTTTAATGAACTGGATCAAACCAATTTACTTTTTAAGACCTCTGATATGCCTAGTCTGTAGCTTAGCCTCACGAAATACCTAAAAGGGGTGAAAACTAAAGGTGTGAGCTACATGAGCTTAGTGTAAGTCCGAATTTATAACCAAAAGCAGCAGACTAAGTATCAAAATAAAAATTTGATAGGTGCACACAAATAGAGAACGAACAACTTAAATCAAATTATCAACAACGAACATAATATAGAATTATTATTCTAGTCACTCTACTATAAAAACACATCTGACTATTCAAATTATTTCACAACCAAGTCAACAATCCTACAGATATACTTATAACCGAATGCAAAGTGAATGCAACAGATTAAAATCAACCAACCAACCAAACACCATTTCGACCAACCTGCACGCCACATAGGACCATGTTAGGTCCATCCACCCTACACACCATGTATGGTGGAACTAAGCCACTCAAATTATAATATGCAGTTTAGTTGACATATGAATCTTGCGGATGTACCGCTATCAGATTATTATGTAGTTTTAACTGCCTAGAATAGACTTCCTTCTCTTCACAATGCACACAGCTTACAAATAATCATATAACAGTCATATGGAAACAAAAGTACATATATTCAATCGATCAGATTCATAATCACTTATGTCTGTATTTATTTACTAGGTAACATCACATAACATTTATACAAACTATTAAATTAGTGATATAATTATGAACAAATGCACAAATCTAAGCTGATCAGAGTCCCAAACACCATTATTAAAGCCTAACCGAGGGTCGAAACACATGAAAATGTTACACGAATCAATTTAAGTCATAGACAAAAATCTGTGAAACAGGGCCACACGGCTGTATGCCTCGGCCATATGGAAGTGCCTAGGCCATGTGGAGGTCGACACACCCATGTGGTGGTCTACATGCCTGTGTACAAGCTGTACACGCCCGCGTGAAGGAGACACACGCCCGTGTGACCCAGTTACATGGCTGTGTGAGTAGCCCGTGTAACTCTACGTCCAAAATTGATAAAATAAGGTGCAAAGGAAATACGAACGTGTGGAAATCTTACACGCCCGTGTGAAAATCAACTAAAATCCAAAGTCAAAGCCACACGGTCGTGTGGCCATGCCGTGTGGCATCAAAATTTGCCCAAAAACCCTAATTCCCAAAATTACAGCCATGTAGTCTGCCATTGTGCGGCACACGCCCGTGTGGCCACCCGTGTGGTCACAAAACCACACCAAAATAGACCAAAAACATGAATATGCATCAACAAAAACATCCCTACCCACTAAGGATTAAGAAACACACCTTAAATCAGGATCTCAAGCGCCAAAAACTAAATGATTCATCTCCTCAACACTATTCTGAAAACTCATGTACACAAACATACCAATCTATCATTTTCATACCAAAATAACACAAAAAAATCAACCAATAATTGTTCTACAAAGAATCAAAGAACACTACTTACTCTACCTCTGCTCGATTCCTTGAATAACTAGAACAACAATCAACGAAATCCAATAGAACCCAACGATTTCAAAAAAAAATAAAAGGAAAAACAAAACGGAAGTGACAATGAGGAGAATTCAATGGTAGAGAAATGTCAAATTTTTGAAATATAGGAAAAAAGAAAAGAAAGGGGAAAAAACTAACATGAGGTGCCAAAATTAAAAATTAAACTTCCTTTCCAAAGCAATAAAATAAAAAGACTAAAATGAAATATGTATTTAACTTAAAAAATAGAATAAAATAATTCCTTAAAACACACATGAGGACTCAAACCCGAAACCCAAAGGTAAACTAACACACACACAACCAATAAACCAGAATCAATCTTACACTAAAATGCATAAATGAACACAACTGTTCAACCTACTCACCGACCCTAACTACAAACCCCAAAACTTCTAACCCCAAAATCTAGGGTGTTACACTGTAAGACGTGTTTTTCTTTCAACTATAACTATTCCAAAGATAACTATTCCAATGGTAACTTTTTCAACGGCTACTAGGTCTTCAACAGCCATAAAAATTATTATATAAAGCCCTCCAAACTTTATTCTTTTCAACCAAATACTCCATACTCATTCTTCCTTTCTAAATTCACAATCCTCAATCTTCAATCCTCAGTTTCAATCTTCAATTTTCAATTTCAAATTTTCAATCCTCAATTATTTTTCAAAATTCCTTTTTTTAATTTTTATATGGCAAATTAACTTATTTGTTGGGATGACCAATATATCTCCGGGGTTCAGTTACAAATGGTAAGAAAATTTATCAAATTATTTAATTTTAAATAATTAATTATTATGTTGTTTAGATTATAATTCTTTTATGTTTATATACCCAACCCAAAGATCGAATTTTGGAGATGTGCATAAATAATTTAAGCGAAGGTTCACCAGAGGTCATTCATGGAAACTTACGAGATGTAGGCTTTTTACACGCATCTCACATGCTCGAGGGGACTAAATTTGATCCCCCACTCATCAGTGCATTGGTCGAGAGACGGAGACCAAATATGTACACGTTCCATCTTCTTACGGCGAGTGTACAATTACACTCGAGGATGTCAGTTTATAACTCGATCTATCAATCAATGGGGATGTCGTTACCGTGCTAGTTATTAGTGTCGATTAGAGTGTAACATGTGAGCAACTACTAGGAAAGGTGTCGAAGAAGTTTAGGGGTTGTCGGATTGAAATGAAATGGTTGGAGGACAACTTTCAAACTATCGAGGCTTCAGTGAGCGATATTGAAAAGAAACAATCCGCACTCGCATTCATTTTGAAGTTGATCGAGGGTCTGCTAATGCCAGATAAATCTTGCAATTTGGTACATTTAAGGTGGCTACTACTACTAGTTGACTTGAAAAACTCAGGACGGCTTAGTTGAGGATCAGCGATGCTGGCGACATTGTACCAAAAAATATGTCAAGCGACGATACTGGATGAAGCTAAAATCGGTGGTTACATGCTCCTTCTTCAATTGTATCCATGTATCAACTACCATTTTTATGCCCCCGAGTGGCACTCCCTTATGAATTCCCACTTACCATATGGAAAAATTCATTTGACAATATCATTGCCGTTTTTATTTTTCATTGTAAGTGTGATATAACATCTTATTTGAATAGGTGGAAAACCCCATCAGATGCAACAGTATACCGATCGAGCTCAAGGATATCTAAACAACTCTAAATCAATAAACTGGAGAGGTGGTTAGTTTATGAATTTCAGAGTTATATAATATGTAATCTAACACTTGAAATTAAATATTAGGCATGTTTTAAAAATTATAAATTCATAGTGTAGTTTCTATGGATGTCATATATCGATCCAAGGATTCAAGAATGCGTCCCAATCGCAACATTTGGTATGTCAAAGTGCCATTGGTTTTTTTTTTTGCAATGGTAGAGATACACGAATCTAATTGATTCATGCAGTAGTTCAGGTGTACAAAATGTTTCTCGCCACCACTCTAGAAGCTAAATGACCTCCACAAGATCAACTTGTGGGGGAGACCCGAGGAAAATTTGCCAGCATTCCACAAAAAGTATATCAAGATGTGGTAGCATATGTACAATTATTTGCCAATGCGTAAACCATTTCTGACACCGAAGTTGGCGACATCTTTGGACTACATGGAATTGTTTAGGCATAACAGTAAGTTATATCTACTGATAGTTTCGAAAAGGAGCAGGCAACGTCGTCGTAGGAGGCCAAGATGAGGACCCATTAATCCTAGATCGGGAGAAGATGCTGAGACGGGATCGACATCTGCTCCATCTGCATCTGAGGACCCGATTGTCATGCAACCTCCAAATAAGTATCGTTTTTTTTAACCCAGTTTTTGTCACAAGCATCACAACACGCACACTCATTCCCCACATCATCACCTTCAATTTCGATTTATTTTACTCAACCACCACAATATGCACAATCATTCCCTGCATGAACACATTTAGCATCAATTATTTTACACAAGCACCATAGCACGTGCCATAATTCCATGCTTCAAAACCTTCACCAGAGATATATTATGCACAAACACCACCCACCACGCCATATTACATGTTGATCCCAATAACAACACTGCTACATCTAGTTTCACCGATGATTTCCACCTTCTATCCATAATCGAACCATGCGACACCATATAGTGGCTTGTCGATAGTGTCACAAACACCCCCACCATTGTTGTTCTACCAAGGTGGGTCATCCTCGCAACCACTAACTCAAATAGGTGGGATCAACTAGGACAAAGTCGTAGTCAACCACAGAGGAAGAAGATGAAGTCAACGATCAACCCCGATGTGAATGTCAAGATGAAGTCGAATTCAATGGGGATTCGTCAAACCAAATAGTGCGATGGAACCCTAGGCATGTTGAACGCCCACCTGATTGTGGCACACATTCGGGGTGCCAATGATTATGTTATTTTTTAGTTTTGCAGCTTTTTGTATACTTTGCTTTACATCCCAAATGCATGCTTATTTACACTATATAAAACACATTTATTAAATTGGTTTGATTTGGACATAATCAAGTTGTGAGTTTAAAATTTACAATTATTTATGTTACTTTTTCATTTAAGTTTTTCTCCGTCCATTTATTAAGTACAGTATTTTTAGAAAGTAAATAATTGCTCAAAAGGTTTGGAAAACTTAATGACAATCGAATAAGTTAGTGCTTTTACTACATTAGTTAGTGTTTTAATTAGTTCTTCTACACTTCAATAATTAATATTAACTTTGGCGTGCAAGTTCTACACGTGCGATCTCTGCATTTTCCTCAATCAAGTTTATTTTGGGAACCTCGGGTTGTAGGGGGCGTTTTCATCTAACATGGTAATGAAAATACTTCTGGTAGGATACTTTTTTAAGCCACATGTATGACATGGCAGTGGAAAACCCCCTGCAAGAATCATTTTCTTTGCCATGTCAGATGAAAACGCCCCCTGCAGTGAGCATTTTCTCTCTGGCCATTTCAACTTGATTGTTTTTGAGCCCTGCAACTCGGGATAATTTTTTTCCTTTTATACCACGCCCCATCCCTATATAAACGCTCATTTTTCATCCCCTACTCACCATATCTCAATCTCCTCTAAATCATTTTTTTCTTCTTCTTGCAAGTTGAATTTTTTGATTTAAAGATTTACTTCTCTCTCTCTTTAAGGGAGACGTAGTCATAGTTTTAAGTTTTGTTTGGGTTCATGGTGATGTCATAGAACTCAATAACCTACAAATTTCACCTATCATGTGAGTATGGCGCCGTCACCTGAGAAGCCGGGATCACTTTGCAACTCGAAATCCAAGTTGACAGTGATTATACCATCTCATGTTGAAGTGTAACTAAGGCTTCAAGTTTAAAAAGGTTATGCTGTCAAGAGATGGAACATAAATGGGGTCGTAGTTGACAATGCTAATGTGGGCACGTGATATGTTGTAATTCGGTGTAGCAGATTAAACTAATTTTCACACTTTAGGAGCTTGAAAGTAAGTATTTGTTATGTTTTCCTAAGTTTTCATTAAGTTAATAAAATGTGCAAATTGAGTCTTTTATTAACCTCAGGAGCCAAATGAGGCCTAGGGGGTTAATAAACTATGTAAGTGTGTAGGAGACCATTAGAAGGCATAATAAATAGGTGTTGGTCGCTATGTCACAACACGAAATGATCAATGGCGCAACATAGGGAGCAGAATGGAGAAATCACAAAACTACCTTCGTTGTTATGACACGGACTAAAGGTGTCGCGACATACCCTTGAAGATATCCCAAGAGGATTATAGTGATTCCTATGTCATGACACAGGTCCTAGCATGTTACAATGTCTATTCTAGACGGAAACTAACACGATTTAGGGGCATTTTAGTCTATACAATCAAACTTAAAGCTCGAAAACATCAGCTACCCTAGGGCTAAGGATGACAGCCACCTGAAATCTATAGATAGGGTCATTTGTCACGTCTTATAGAAACCAATTTCTTAGTTTAGAATTCTGCTTTTATTTTTAGTCTAGCTTTACTTTCTTTTTAGATTTTAGATTTCCTTTCAAGTCATTCTTTGTTTATCTTGAGAGATCTGATTTGTGGAAGACAAACAAACTTGTGGATTTATATTTATATTTAATACAAATCAAGCATTTTCTTAAACTATACACTTTTGCTTTGGTTATCATGCCTATTCTCTATATCGATTCTATATTTTTCATGAAAACCATGAGGAACTAGTCCCTCTATGGGGGATTAGTGAGTAAAGGTATGATCTATTAGCTATTTTGTAGGGTTACTCAACGGATCATCTGTTTGGGAAAGGAAGAACCTAAAACCCTAGGCCTAACAACCCTAGGAAGTCATTAAGGTGAGAATTAACCCAAAATTGGTATGGCCTATTCATGAAGACCTTTACCCTAAATCAGTCTAAACTATGAGGCCAGAAGATAAATAATCCTTGTTGACCCATTTTTTGAGTGGGGGATCAAAAGATCCTGCTAGGATAGACTAGTTGATTGAGAAGGAACCCGAAGTGATAGTTGATGGGGATTACCGAAGCGAGCTAATCACCCATAACCAAATTTTATTTATTCTATTCCTTGATCTCTTGAAATTTTATTATGTTATTCTATTTTATTATTATAAAAATCTTAAAAAATCCTTTTATTTTACCTTGGTACTATAACTAAAGTAAAATACTAATTAGATCTTTTGGTATTTAAGTTAAAATTAATCTTACACTCACTTCCCTTAGGTACGACCCTCGAAGTACTCACCTACTCCGTTGTAACTATATTACAATTGAATTCATATAATTACGGATACCGTCTCATATATCCATATCTTTTATTGTAATATTCACACTCTAGATGCTAGTACGTCCGGAGGCGATCAAGTTGTTGGCACCATTACCGATGAGGCAACGTCACAGTTTGATTTTAATTTTTGCACTCAGAAAGAATAATTAGGAAATTTTTAGGCTATAGATACGATTTATTTAACTAACTAACTCCACTAATATTTATATGTTTTCCTTAGGAAGATCTTAATGCACATTTTGAATCAGAATTATATCCGTAGTAGCTATAAAGGACCGGTCAACAACAGAATGGATAGTTTTGATTATATGTGGTCGGACGAAGACTTAGATTTTGATACTGATATTTACGAAGAAGGGGCCTACGAGGATTTGGAAATGCCGAAGAACCAATGATTATTAATGCTTTAGTTAAATCAATTCCAATGAGAAACCTTAAATTTTCCCCAATACGATAAAACAACTTTAAACATTAGTATATCCTTAGAAGAGCATCAGTTTGCATCAAATACAGAATTGAGCAACAGAGAGAATGGCACTGTAAATACTTGTGAAGAAAATGAACTCCTAGACTACTATCAAACTAGTAACAGATGAATCAGATAGGCATGGAACTTATTGTCCCTGCAATCTCGAGTCTTTCCGATAAGACTGAAGTACAAGAGCGATATAACATAGACCTACCAATAAAGACAATGATATTCGTGGCTAACTTAGTGGAAGAATTCCTATCGATTCAAGGAGTCACAGAGCAAAATAAAGAGAAACCAGCAGTCTTTGATGATAAGCTTGAATTGACTATCCATTACATGACCTTAGTTTTAAACCAGGCACCCCAGAAATTCGATGGTCCAGGAACTTTCTAGACACTGAACAAAATTGGAAAAATATATATAAACAGGACCTATGATCACATAGCAAGCCTCAATCAAGCCAGGCAACTAATGAGCATATGCCTTAAGCTACGGGCACCTCAAAATGTTTGGCCATTACAAGAACCATTCAAGAAAATTATCTGTGAACAAATGAACAAGTTCAAAAGGCCACAAATTCAGAATCCAAATAAGGTAGTTGAAAACTCTTTTCCAATCAACACCTCAAGTACTCCTAGAAGGCCATTCCTGATTGATGAAATGGGCAAAAATAAAATAAGTAGCAAATATGATCCACAATTCTCAAGCATCTTACAAAATAAGAATATTAAGCGAAAACTAAAGTGATTACACGGTTATGTGATACTACAAATAATTAATAGCTATGATCTGCGGAAAGAATTATCAGTTATTAAGGTAGGCCGAAAAGGCAAGTTCAGAGATAGAGACAACCATAGATGAATAGAATGGTCGATAGGTGTTGGACCAATACAGACAGAGATAATCTACAAGAAGTACCACGGTGTATATTGATTAAGCTGACGGACGAGTCCAACAGCAAAACCTGACATTTTTATGTAAAAACCCTTACTAACTATACAAAATTGTATATTTTGTTAACCAATTAAAATATTATAGGTAGATCAAACATAGGATTACTAGGCACTAAAACGCACTCTAAAGATCAAAAATTTAGGAAACCTCACCATGAGGACATTTTGTATCGCAACACTTTGGGCAATAGCAAAGAATTAAAAAAAAGTCATATTGATGTCAAGACACCATTGTCCTGTGTCACGATAGGGAACAGTCTCGAAGATTTTCAAAACTGACACGGTTCAGTGCCACGACATGAGCCATCTACTAGGAATATCGCAACACAGAACCCATGTGTCGCGACATCGCTGTAAATTTCTATAGAGTTAACCCAACCCAACCACGCAACCTGACTTTTTAACCCTTAAAATACATGGTCTTTAACTTCAAAAATAGAAATTGTAAGTATAAAAACACCTTAATCATATAATCTAACCTAATTTAAACATCCAAACACTCTTAAAACCCATAAATTCTAAAACCTTCTTTCTCTAAAAACCCTAGGCTTTCAATCCTTCACTAAAGACTACATTGGAGGAACTCTTCATTAATAGATCAAAGAAGAAGTGCATACGAGTTCAAGGAGGTGGAGGTTAAGTATTCTCAACTCTATTTTGTTGTTCCATTGATTAATGTTCATTTATATTTCTGCTAGAACCTTTGTTTATAGAATGCCTCCGCGTAAAAACAAGAGAACTATTTCAGAAACCCCGACTATTTTGAACCCAGTAAGATTTCATCATTTGAATGTTGAAAAATATTTTCTCAAATCATAAGGGAGACCTATTATACAAGAATGAGGATTTGAACCTTATATGGCCAACTACAAGGAAATATAGACTTTAGTCCAATACCACCATTGGGAGCGATTCTGTATCATTCCCAAAGAAAACACAGTCATTCCTGTTGTTCATGAATTTTATGTTTCTCTTAAGCATCAGATAGTTCAAGATGGCACCAGGGCATATGCGACTATTGTTACAGTCCGAGGGGTAGAAGTTCCCTTGTTCCCCAACGAAATTTGTGAGCTTTATGACATCCCGTTCTATGAAAAAGATTTTATTGATGGTGTAGATTTGGATAGATTGCAAAAAATTAATTTGGAGGATGTTATAAAGTATCTGACTTAGGGTAGGGGTAATTGGAACTATAGGCCAGACACAGGGATGCCAACTAATTTTAATTAGGTGCTTATGTTTCCTATTGCCAAGATATGAATGGAATTTATTGGCACCCGAATTGCACCCACATTAAATATATCTAACTTAATGTTTTTCAAGTTGTTTTTTTATATGGTATTTTACAACGTGAATAAATCTATGCAGGGCATTGGATCTTTCGAGAAATAAAATGATGCATACAAATTCAAAAATTTGGACTCTTCTTTCCTCACTTAGTGACATTATGCCGAAGGACAGAAGTGCCAATGAGTGAAAACGAGCAATTCATGAAGCCAACAAGGAGCATAATTGGAGACACATTATATACACAATACATTGAGCTTCAGCGAAATCAAATTACCGAATGGAAATAAAGGAGAAACAAGGATATGGATGTTCCGGTATTGCTAAAGCAAGGAGATCAATTGGAAGTTAGAAGAAGAGGCAGTGGAAGCACAGAAGCAAAGCTCGATGGAATGATTAGATGGATGCAGGAGATGGAACCAATACTCTAAGAATTTGAAAGACTGAATAGGCTACGAGCTCTGAACTACCCTCCAGATATGTTCAGCTTGACACCGACTCATCATAAGGGAGATGATAAGGGGGCCAATTCCGAGGAGCAAGATGTTGCCCAAGAATATCTTGGAACAGAAGACAACTATAAGGTGATATTCTAGCCACAATACTCAACACCAAAAGGGTCCATTATCCAAAGCCTAAGAAGACAAATGCATTTGACATGTTGGAGCTCCCACCAACATTACGACTTGGGAAAGGGTAAGGAACCAATGGAGTAGAGACGTGCTTCTCCTCTAAATGATTCAAAGGAGGATTAAATTTTATTGATACTTTTGACTAGATTGTATTAAACTTTTATGGATGATTTTTTAAATTTATTAAGCAGGTAGGAATAGGAGTAGGAGTAATAGTAGCTTTTTAGTTTATTTTTATTTTGTATAAATTTTCTATGTAGGAACCCAACGCAAAGGAGACACAACAATTTGAGCTATTAACGAACAAAGAAGGAAGCACCCACCATTAGTAGTTGGAACAACCATGATCAATCAGGTAAATTCTTTCCTTATCTTTTTATAGGCTACACATTAAGGACAATGTGTCAACTAAAGTGTGGGAGGTAATATAGAAAATTTGTCTTAAATTTTTACATTTTTCTTTGATTTTTCTTGTCTTTTGTGTGCTTGAACTTGTAGAAAGACAAATGATTGGTTAATAGCATGTACATAGGTTGCTTGTGTTTACAAATAAATTTTGTATGATGATAGGTGCTTCTAAATTTTTTATTAATAGACTGCTAAATTCCATACGTTACACATTAAATAAGCATTAAGCAATCAACAGTACCAAATGATATAGAAAATACAATGAAATGAGCATGCTAGTATGAATGATAAATGGTTGAGTTTGAGTTTGATTGATTGATTAATTTTGTGCATATTGGGATATTAAGGGATGACCTAAGGCATTATTTGGAACACATCCAGAGCCAAAAAGCTGTCCTATTATTCATTCATCTTTAGTACCAATTTTTGAGCCTGTTGACACTTCTTGATGAACCTTATTACAAAACTCGAGTCTGAAAACGTTAATTTGTATTTGCCCTTTTTCTTTGGTCTTGCAGTACACAACTATAGATGCTTGGTCATACATTTTGAGGGTTAAGTAGATACATCATGACGGATTTGTAAAAATAGAGTGAAATAGGAAAGATTGGTGTGACATGGGAACTATAGTTAGCCTAAAAGTGTAAAGCGAAAGAAAAATTCAAAAAGAAAAAAAGTAATACGAGTAGAAAAAGTTCTTGAAAAGCAAAAAGCATTCGTGAGTGAGATGAATTGAAAAAAAAAGTTACAAACTCACAAGAATAAGAAAAACCTATTCATTTGTGCACAAAAACTCGTAGGCTAGTCGTAGTTACTATGTCATGCTATGATTTCCTATGTGGAGAAACAAGAAAGGTGAGAGAAGGAGAAATAAGGCAGTGAGTGGATAAGGGTCACTAAGGGGGAAGAATAGGGATCGATATGATGTGCCAAACTATTTTTGTGTTTGTAACCCTTTTAATGCTTACTATTTTTTAATTCCATATCTATTAGAAGCCTCTGAACGTTACAAGCCAAAAAGTCCTATGTGACCTAAATATCCTTATGCATGAATGGACATTATATTAAACAATCACATAAACAACTATTCATATTCTACTCGGATAATCAGATTACTTGTATGATTTATTGATGGATCCCTACAGGTGAGACCCATAGTGTTTATATACTTTGTAATGTACTAAACTTAGATGTTTGTGGTCAATAGTGGTAAGTTAATTATTCATCATGATAAAGTTGTTCGTAAATATAAAATACCTAAACATGTGCTCCAAATTCAATACTTGTATGATATTTGCTCAAGGGACGTCATTTTTATTTCTTGTTTTTGTTTATGTTGCTTGAGGACAAGAAATAACTTAATTGTAGGGGAATTTGATCTGTCGTAATTCGGTGTAGCAGATTAAACTAATTTCCATACTTTAGGAGGTTGAAAGAAAGCATTTCCATTAGGTTTTAGTTATGCTTTCGTAAGTTTTCCTTAAGTAAATAAAATGTGCAAATTGAGTTTGTTATTAACCTTAGGAGCCGAATGAGGCCTACGAGGGGCTAATGAACTGTGTAAGTGTACAGGAGACCATGAGAAGGTGTAATAAACAAATGTTGGTCCCTTTTCCGCAACACAGAATGATCAATGTCGCAACATAAGGAGCAGAATAGAGAAATCACGAAACTATCTTCGTTGTTATGACACAGACTAATGGTGTTGTGACATACCCCTAAAGATATCAAAAAGAGGAGTACACTGACTCCTATGTCATGACATAGGTTTTGGTGTGTCGTGACATCTATTCTGGATGGAAACTGACAAAAGCCAGGAGGTGCTTTGGTCTGCACAATCAAACTTAAAGCTTGGAAACGTTAGCTAACCTAGGGTTAAGGACGATGACCACCTGAAATCTATAAATAGGCTCATTTGTCATATGTTATAGGAAACCAATTTCTTATTTTAGAATTCTTATTTTAATTTTAGCCTAGTTTTTCTTTCTTTTTAGGTTTTAGATTTATTTTCTAGTTGTTTTTTGTTTATCTCAAGAGATCTGATTTGTAAAAGACAATCAAACTTGTGGATTTATATTCTTCTTTAATACAAATCAAGTGCTTTCTTAAACTCTATACTTTCAATTCGGTTATCATGATTATTCTTTATATCGATTCTATAGTGTTCATGAAAACTATGAGGAACTAATCCCTCTATGGGGGATTAGCAAGTGGAGGTATGATCTATTAACTGCCTTGTAGGGTTACTCAACGGATCAACTATTTGAGAAAGGAAAAACCTAAAACCCTAGGCTTTACAACCCTAGGAAGTCATCAAGGTGGGAATTAACCCAAAATTGGTATGGCCTATCCGTGAACACCTTCACCCCACACCAGTCTGGACGGCGAGGTCAAAAGATAAGTAGTCCTTGCTGACTCGTTATTTGAGTGGAAGATCAGAAGATCCTGCTAGGATAGTGACTACTTGATTGACGAGGAATCCAAAGCGACAATTGATGAGGATTACCGAAGTGAGCTAATCACCCATAACCAGATTTGATATATCCTATTCTTTAATCTCTTAAAATTTTATTTCTTTATGTTATTTTATTTTATTATAATAAAAATCTTAAAAACTCATTTATTTACCTTCGTACTATAACTAAATTCAAATACTAATTAGATCTTTTAGTGTTTAGGTTAAAATTAATCTAGCACTCGCCTCCCTTAGGTATGATCCTCGGAGTACTCACTTACTCTGTTGTAACTATCATACAACTTGACCCGTATACTTTCAGATACCGCCTCGTATATCCATATCTTTTACTGCAGTATTCACACTCTTGATGCTAGTACGTCAGGAGGCGGTCAGCACGATAACGAGTCTTCTCATCAAAAGAGCATGCTTTATAAAACTCAAATATTGGTGCAACGAAGGAAAACGTAAGGGGTCTTCCAGTATAATCAAGTAATTCATGTTGTCAATCTCCACCAAAGGCGATGACCTTATTAGTATAACTTGTTACACCCCAATGCTGTCACAGGCTATAATAACGGGGTCACCGCCTTCGGTGGTGGTGGATAAAACTCATTACTTGATTATACTAAAACACCACTGCGTTCTTCTTCCTTGTATTTATGTTTGAGTTTTATAAAGCATCCTCTTTTGATGAGAAACTCATTGCAATGCCCACATAACAACTGTCAACTATGACCCCATTAATGTTCCATCTCTCGACAGCATAACCTTTGTAAACTTGAAGTCGTAGTTACATTTTAACACTAGACAGTATAATCACCGTCAACTAGGACCTTAAGTTGCAACGTGATCTGACTTCTTGAGTCATGGCTCCATACTCACGTGGCAGATGAAATTTCTAGGTCACCCAACTCCACGACACCAACATAAATTCAAACATTCCTTAAAATTATAACCATGTATATCTCAAACACAGACAAAAATACATCTACAAATTTCTAATTTCCAATCGCAAGAAAAATAAAAACCAATATTTACAAAAGTGAAAACGCGTTTAAATTATATTATATCACGTTTTTCTCTTCAATCACTAATATATCACATTTCATTTATCCGAGAAATCTACTATGCATATTTCCTGTATAACACAAATTACATCATAATAGTTTTAAAGGTGTTACAAGTAGAACGATTCATCTATCAACATTTGTATGAGTTCTTCTTTTAGGGTTTTCATAGATGTCTCAGTCCAATTATTGGCATTTTTGGATTCAAGTTATCCAAGATTTTCACCTGGCTAAATTTATCATTCTTCCTTTTCTATTTAATTTTTTATTTCTTTCTTTTATTTCCTTTATTATTTTAATAAATTGGTTTAATTTTGTAACACCCTCTACCTGATCTGATTGGTTGGATCCAAATCTTGGGTATTACCACGCTAATACAGACAAAAACTTAATCTACTTATACAAATTTAAATCAATTAAAAGTTATATAATTACAAAGTTTCGAAACTAAAGTACATGATTACATATACTACTACAACACGTATAATACGTTACAACGATATCTAAATAGAATTCCTAATCCATTACAGATGCCCCAAATTAGGAACTTTTAAGTAACAATCCAGCCTTGGAGTACATCACCAAACTCACTTTGTATGCAAAATAACCTAATACGCCACTTCTTGGCATAGTCCTAGCATCGTCCTTCTTGGCGCAGACCCACATCATCTCACATGTAACATAACACGCATGGATAAATTCATAAGAACTTAGTAAGGAAAACATCATTTACCTGAGTCATATTTGCGCATTGTAATTGGTAGTTTAGATAGACGATCCCATCATTCTTAACTTTCAACTTTGTCTCTGGCGAATACTTCCTCAAGTTCTATTCCCATATTCACATAAAATACCATATCTCACTCTAAAATCACTTCCTCCTATCGAAGTCTTCAATACATCACCTACTTTCTTCAACCAAAACAATCTTAAATCTTTACCCATTTCCTTTCTAGAGATCAATACAATCAGTGACAACATTATGCTTGCAAACTTTCCTATGAGCCATCAAATCATCACAATCCAAATGAATGTGTGCATAGACGATAGATACCCCTTTCGAACATAAAAATTTAGATCCTTATTTTTAGTCGAGTCATAGCCTTATATAACTCCTTTTTACCGTATAAACCATAGAGACATGAAACCTTTCTGATCTTACTAATTTCGTTTAAAAGTCATGTTGAACGAGCCGAATTGGTTTATTATAAAACCCGCCATAAGAACATTCTTTTCGGTACACCACTAAGAAATTTATTTTGACACACAAATTGGGCATTTCTTTCAGAGCTCACTACGAAGGATACTCTTTCATATTGCACAACAAAGGCGTTTCTTTCATTTTGAGCCACAAAGGTTATCCTTCAGGGTTCGTCGCGAGGGCATTTTCTTTTCTAACGTGTCAGTGATATGAATTTTCCTAAACTCACATTTTGTGAGGTTTGTCCATCATCATACTTGAACATGCAGAAATCTTCGTTGGGTAATAACCATCCTTTAGTCCTATATAGAGGGTGCCATGACCATGGACTTCTATTCTGAGTTTGTGTTTAAAGTCTTGATGGACCCCTTTGAACATCACCTAGTGAACAAACTTAGATTCTCTTGATAGACTCTTCATGCACTTATACAGTCTAAGCCTAAGCTTTTATACCAACATACACCTACATACATTCCTGACTCATAATGCATATTCCAAGCATACATATGTATAACCATACCTCAGTATCACTTTACTTATTCACCATTCATCATATACTTGAACTTGCTAGATTCCATACCAACTATACATACTATTCTTAGCCATCAATCATACATTCATAGATATTCTTTAGTAATTATTCATATAGTTACATACATATCATACCGTACATTTCATGATCTCGGCTTCATATTTTGTTTAGTATCCTGCAAATCTCTCTGCATGAACAGTACATATGCAAAAGTCAGTGTAAAGACTCACCTAAAAACCTTAGATAGCAGCTTAAACTCCATATCCAACAAGAAACTGTAGCAACCACTGCTTATAAAATAGAAGAACAACTTTAAAACTCGTTTGTAACCTCTACCATCATCTCAAACCCAGATAACACTAAATTAAAAACTTACTTATTCATTTAACTATTAATGTACTTATTCAAACTTAATCTTTCATCACTTTAACATGAAAAGTTACAATACTCACCTTGACATGGAGTAGTCACTAACAAAGATCCAGATTTACAACTCCAGCTTAAAGGAGAAAGAGATACTTTTTTGGTTCCTCCAACTCTAGATAACAATATTATAGAAGAAAGAAGGAAACCTTTCCCTTCTCTGCCCATAATATCCACATATTTAACCTAAGTCCATATTGGAATTTGACACGTGTCAAAACTTTCAAGACTACTTTTATAAATGGTTTACAGCTGTAGAGATAACCTAAATAAAAATATAATAAATTATACACTTGGTTCTCCAGTTCTATCAATTTCCAACCAAATCATTTTTAACATAACTAGCACAGTAACTCAATGAACTTGGCGAAAAATACCTTCAGCGGTAACTCTAACTTACAAAATTCTCAATGCTCTTATCAAACTCCCCTTCCTTACAGCACAACACATTCTGAGTTGTTCCTTACATAATATTCTAATATTTGTTATGTGCCCGATCTTATATGCCAAAAATAACTATTGGGCGCATAAAGTCGTGTCCCACGAATTATTCTCAGCTTACTCGCTAGAACCTAGGGCCTGCCAAAACTAGGTGTTACAAATTCAATATCTTATTTTCATATTCGAACTAATTTTTTGGGCTAGGAATTCCATTCAACATACTTATCCTTCCTCTAACACAAATATCATACAATAATCCCATTCTTTCTTCTTCGGTTTTTCTTTCTTCTAGTTCCTTAGTTTCAAGACTTCAAATCTTATTTGAACCTTATCAATTTTAAAACCTTCATTTGAAACTTTTGTGAAGATATACCAAAAAGTATAAATCATAAATAAAAAACCACAATTAAAAAATTAGTTCTTCTTTCCTTGCTTTTTTTTCAAAACTTTAGCTTTAAAAATATCAATAAAAATAAAAAATAAACTTAAAAGAAAACTTTTAGACTGTCTCAAATTCTAGAGTCCAAAATTTTACAAGTTCTTGAAAAGACCTTAAAACAACTAAAACTAAATTGTTTTGTTTCTTAAAAAAATAAACTTAAAGCTTTGGACTTCTTTTTTTTATATTTTTTCTTTTAAAACATTGGGTAGAGTTTTCTTAAAGCTTTTTCATTAAACTTTTCTTTGACTCTAAAGTTGGAATTCTTTGCAGCTTAGCTTTTTTCTTTCTTTTATGCTATCTTGCATAATTCCTTCACCTATGTAACCTCCATTACAAATTCCCTCATTAGTTTATTAGACTCTTAAAGCCATAGGATTTTATTACCTTCTTGAAATTTGCAACTCATCAAATTTGTAACACCATTTACATGAGCTTGAACTTAGACCTAAGTGAGAAATGTTACATTTAAAAACCAAACACATCACTCATGTTCGTACCCAACAATGATGACTCCCAGATTCGAACTTGGTGAAAGAAATCCACTTCCTCCTCATCCATTTTACGATCTAAGACTAATCCTATTCAAGATTTGAACTTAATTTAAATGCTTTGGGGAAAAAAATTCACTTCCACATATAATAAAAGGGTGCACATTATAATATCGTAACCCAACAATAATGACTCCATGATTCAAGTTTGGTGGAAGAAATTCACTTCAACTTATAATAAAAGAATACACATTATAATATCATAATTGTATAATAATTTTTGTAACAACCTTTACTTGAGTCTATTTTCTAGCTTAAGCAAGAGATGTTGCAATCAATTACTTATAGCACTTTTCAATTGTTTACACATGTTTTGGACTTTGTTCTAGTCTTATACAACCCTTAAAGTCATTTCCAAGAGTCCTACTATTAAACGAGAGCATTCCAGAGTCATTCAAAGGTCTTTCGGGGCCTAAAAACCCATTTCTTAGAGTAGGATAACAAGTCTCATGACTTGCACCCTTAGAATTAATTACATTTCCTTACCTTAGAATCATTAAACTTATGCTTATACTTATTACACGAAAACTCGGTAATTTGCAAACTTATGAACATATTTACAAATAAAAAATCCATTCATCTCTTGTACACATTCCTATGTCAATTCGACCGATAAAACATATTTATAAAGATAAACATGTTATTGCACATACATACTTATTAGATTAAACAATCTCTTGCATATTCCTATGTTGATTCAAATAATTAATTCAACCTAATTAGCATCTAAAAGACTATGTGAGGTAACAAAGTATCCTTACCTTGAAACAGTTTAATCACAATAATCTTGCAAGTTATGCAAGGTATATGTATCGCCAAATACAATGCTAATCTAATCTTTAGCTAACTTAGAAGAATTGAACATGGACTGATTAAGTATTGTGTCCATTAATTACAATTTCAATGCATTTAAATAATTAATTCTTTAGCTATCTTACAATTGTAATGAAAGAATAACTTAATCATGGTTTTACTTAATCAAACATTTTACCGAGGCCTATAACAGCGTAAACATAAATTTAACAAATCAAGAAGACGGAATGCAATCAACCCAACACGAATTAAATTCAAGCTAAGCTAATTAAATTAACCGTTCCCAATAGCATAAATATTCATAGATATGTTCATCATAAAAACAACAAAAATTAAAGAGATAAGGAACAAGAATCAAATCCGGTGGTTTTCCGTGGCTTGACTAGGTTGCTCCGTTCTTCCTTCTTTGTTGTCCTCCCCGATCAAGGATACTATGAACACTCAATTGCTGCTCCAAAATGGCTGAAGAATACCCTTTTCCCAAGAGGAGAAATTGGCACAAGAGCAAGGAACTTTGAATGGGAAAATGAGAGAAAAAAGTGAGAGAGGAGAGAAGAGTTGTGAGAGAAGAGATGTGAATGAGGGATGCCTTGGATGGGCAGCAAAAGGGGGTTTATATAGCTGAAGATGGCTGCTAAAAATATAAAATTTTAGCAGCCAAAGAGCCCCCTCATGGCCGGCCATCCTACATGGCAAAGTTGAGACTTTCAACTTTGCTAAAATTAGCCTGGGGCAAATCCTTAAAGCCTTAATTTAAGGTGAGGTTTGAATGCAATTTGGAAGTCTTCCAAGGGCCTTTTTGCAGCTCATTTAATTAGATACAATTCTGATTTGGGTCAGCATTTGAACGGTTCTGGGCTGCCCGATTGGTGGCTGGTTCGGTTCGCTCAAATTTGGTTCAACTGGTGCGGTTCAACTGGGCCCTTTTTCCATAATTAATTAAAATTAATTTATTTATCCCAAATTAAATTGGGAATAAATTAAAATTAATTATATTATGAATTAATACACATATTTGGACCGTCTTAGGCTGGAAATTACTTTGCCTTGTTACTTCGAATTGCTTCTCGGTTTTGTTCTTCTAACGGTGTTTGCTGGGTCAATTTTTGCCCTTTGTACGAATCTGTCAAAACTATTAAAAATTCACTAAAAATAATTGTAAAATTTAATAAAAATTAACATTTTAATATTTTTAATACAATTTAATTATTTTATAAAAATTAATTATTTTATGACAAAATTTCTATCGAAAATGCATGATTTTAAGTAAAATTAGGTATGAAAAAGTATGTAAATCTTTGTGTTTCCAAGTGCCTAACTGATGTACCCTCATTGGTACCACAAGTATATACAATTTTATATCAACGTAAAACTTCAAACATAACTTATCAATTCATCCAATCTAACATCTAACCAATGTATCTTTCATAGGTACCTCAATCACAATATATCATTAATTCATGTCATTCATATTGGCATTGTAACTATACCTCATTCACATATTTCATATAAGTTGATAATTTACACATAGATCATACTTAATATATACACATCTCAAAACATTTGAATAGTAACACAAAAGTCTAATACTTGCCATATAATCCGAAATGAATGTTCCAAAAACTACTGAGATTCAGGGATAGTGTGACTTGAGTACCGATCCGTCCCTCCAACCTTCTGAGTATCTACAAGAACAAAGTTCACATGTAAGCTTAAAGAAGCTTAGTAAGCTCGACTTATTAAAATAATAAATATTACTAAAGTAATTATAACAATTCAAAAAGTATTAATACAACCATGAATGTTCCCGGTCATTCACAATTTCAACCGATAGATCATAAATGTTCAATTCAAAATCAAATATATGGTAAATTCATCAAAAATTACTCATCAAGTTACCTTACTGAGATTTTTAATCTGATGAATGATTTACGGATAAGAGTACATCGACAAACCACCCAAACACACCAGATGCTTGTAAGAGTCAGTCCATCCAAAACATACCAATGCTCGTAAGAGCTAATCCCTCCAAAATACACCAATGCTCATAAGAACTAGTCTAACCGAAACACACCAAAACAAAGAGTATAACACGAGAATTCACAAAAAATGCTGAACCTCAGTTTACTCAGGCAACATATATAATCACTTCCCAATAATCTTCACTCCAAATCCCCCACAACATACCAAATCTCAGTCATACTCTATCCCGCGTTCAATTTGATCCAAGCATCAACATTTCTCAAATATTCTTCCATCAACAACAATTCAATATATCTATTATACCATGCTATACTATTCAAAAATTCATATAGAAGTTAAATTTTAAACCATACGAACTTACCTGGACTGAATTGTAACAGTTGCAGAAGTTCAAGGACTATTCCGCTATTTTTCTTTTTCCGTGAGTATCTACGGGATCTTGATATAACATATAAAATTTCTCAATTATCAAATTAGATTTCATATTTCAATCAATCTTACAATTAATACCCTTTTCTTTTTTTAATTTACGTAATTACCCCAAACTTTTACAATTTTTGCCATTTAGTCTCTTAACCCAAAATTCATCAAATTAACCATTTTTCTAAAGTAAATATTCCATCAAAATATACTAGGTGCTTCAACCGTCCATAATTAACATTAAATTTATTATCAAACCCTAAATTTTTTATTTTCACTATTTATTCCTAAAATCAAAATATAACAAAAATCACTTTACAAAATCATCAAACAACATAATCAAAGCTTCAAATACATGTTATTCATTAAAAACATTCAATATTAATCAATGAAAACTTATAAAATTTTTAACAGAATAAAAAACGAAGGTACGGGCTAGCTGGACCTAGTTGCAACAATCTCAAAAACATAAAAACTACAAGAAACGAGCTTAAAAATCACTCACATGCAAAGAATTTGTACTTGACCGATTATCCCAAGCTAAACATCCATGGAATTCGGTTATTACAAGCAAAAATTAAAGAAGATTATGACAATTTCATATTTTTTTATTTTTAATTTTAAACTAATTACCATTTTGCCATTAAAATCTCATTATTTTATCATTTTATTTTATTTAGCTGTCCAACTAAGTTAGTTAGGGCTAATTTACCACTTAAGTCCTTCCTCATTTAACTTTCAAGTTATTTAATCAATTAAATGCAATAATTACCAAGTTTAACACCTTTTACAAATTAGTCATTTTTCTTTAATTAGCTATCAAAACGTTAATATTTCTGAACCAAATTTTAATACGACTCAAATGAATTTATAAATATTCTAAAAATATTATTTACAAGTCGAGACAACAGAAATTTGTGGTCCTGAACCACTGTTCCGTCACCATTGAAAATCGGGCTGTTACACTAATTATCTATCATTTTCATACTCAATGGATACTTATGTACATGCCACATGGAATTAAAAATCCATACTTCTCAATACTTACCTTGTTGATGAGACGTGATTTGGCAAGCCACGCTTGATCTTTTTTCTCACAAACACTTTCTGCAATCTACGCGTTTGAAAACAATGCGTTAAGCTTCATTGAAGCTTAGAAAGTACTCATACGAATTCTATATTTTTCCAATCCTTTAATGTTCATTTCATTTAAATACACTAATTCATTTTATGTCTTATCTTAATCACTTCATTATAGGGGTATCAAATGTTTAATTAATATAACATGTCTTATATATAAATTTTCGCTTACCACTTACATTTCTTACCACTTATTTCACTTGCCACTTCCTTCACTTTCACTTGTTTCACATAGCCTTTAGAAAATGATGAAAAATCAAGAAGGATATGCAAAATCACAATGAAGCACTGAAGTGCTAATCACTTGTGCATTGAAGTACAAATTACACTACAACATCGAAGTGTTATTTACACTAAGCACCGAAATGCTTATCACACTAGTACGCTAAGGGTATACATATGACATGCCAATTATATCCCTCTAGTTATACCTTGTTTACACTTTCTTTTCTTCTTGTGCACATTTCTTTTATTTGTCATCACATTTAGATATGCACTTTCATATGTCACTTACACTATATCACACACTATCACATAAATAATTCACGTCATTTATCATTTAATCCATTCATTAAATATTCTTTTCTAACTTCACATACCACTTATCATTTTCACTATTTATTCACTAAATTTCCAATTATCACAACTTATATACTTTATAATTAATTGATAAAATTTTACTTATGATCATTTATAATAAACACTCATTCATACTTTAATATCACTTAATATTTCCCATTTCACTAATTTCTTTACTTATTAATTAAGTTATCACATAATAAGTTCCATCTCAAGATCACTTATTTACAAATTTCATTACTTTTGTTTATACTAAATTTATTTACATTCATTTTCATGTCACTTAATATATTATTTACTTTGTATTTTGTAGTCAGATTTAGATTCAAATTTGGATATACAAATTTATTATTCGAATAAGCATTGTGAATTTTGATATTCATGAGAGTATGGGCGGAAGGGAATATAGACTCTTCTAATTACAAAAGGAAAAGTTTACAAGAGAGAAAACTTCAAAAGAAAAGTAGTAGGTAATTTACATGATGCTATACAATTGAGCTTTCCTCCCTATTTATAGAGGAATTCTAAAAATTCTATACAATTGTATTTTGAATCCCGAACAGTGTTTCTGATAAGGACTCTGCTTCTTCATAGATGTGGTTGCTTCCACGTTTCATTTCTTTTTGCATGGCTCTGGTTGATTCCATGTGTCATGCTTGCATTTATGACTGCTGTTGTCACTGCTTGTGTTACAACTGCTTTTGTCACCTCTTACATCATCATTGTTTTAATGATGATTAAGACTTGATTAAGACTTTTTGTCTTCTTCATTAATGGTTGCTTCCATCATGATGATTTCAACATGACCAAATTTTTTATTGGTATGTGAATCAGGTTGCCATCTTTGTTGACATCAACCTTCTTGTCTGTTGTCAAGATTCATTTCTTCGATCTCGTCCAAATGTAAAGAACCTGATGAAAGTCTTGGTGGTGAATTCCAAGTCTCCCATGTATATTTTATTTTTTCTGTGATATGAGATGGAAATTCTTCTATCTCCATTTCAATAATCTTGTTTAGCAGCTTCACCGCTTCTTCATTTCTTTCCTCTTGGATGTTTCCATTAGGAAATGCCAATATCCTTCTTCCATCCGTCCATAATTTATAAACTTCATCATGGAGAAGATAATAGGCTTGTGATAATAATTCTAATCCTGTTTGAACTTGATAATTTTCAAATTTATTATAACATTCATCAATTGTTTTTGACAAATGTTCTTTATCTTCATTAACAGCAGATAATTGGGGTGTTCCAATCATCTTTTTAATAATCCAAATTTGATACGGTTGATAAAATTTTTCTTGTTCAGCTATACCAATTAGACTACTAATATCAATATGAAAATAGTAATAAAATCATCATTGTTTATGATGTTTTGTAAAATGACTTTACAATAGCTGGAAAATCTTTTAAAAGATGAAAAGAGATATTTTGCACAACTATTTCTTTAGTAAAGCCCCATTCAATATTAGTTATATCAAATGGTTCATGATCAAGTCTATATTTTGGAGTAGGAAATTCATTATCTAAATAATCGTTAAAACATATGCCTGTAGAAAATATTCGAAAAAGCTTTTTGAAATTAAATTTGTCATTCGCAAATTACTTCATTTATTTTGTGAATATTTCTATCGGTAATAATTTCCTAGCTTTATTATACATGCATATTCTAAATACCTTATTCATAATAGGATTGTTTTTCCTTTATGAATAAAATATTGAATAATATCAAGAAGATTGTTTGTCTCCTTAATGTCTATAAATTCTAACCGAATTCATCCCATTCTCTATATAAAATAGATTTTAATAATAAATCCTCGGTTTCATTTTCTTTAGTTGTTTTTTCAACTAAAAATAAAGAAAATTTTGTAAGAGCTCTTCGGAAATTAGCCATTTGATTTGAAATATGGGTTTTCCATATTTCGTTTATAAAATCATAGAATGCTGGTGATAAACCAGGATTATAGAAATCTTTTATTTTTGAAAAATCTTTTTCTTCTTCAATTTGTTGTTGTTTCAACAAATTTTCTGAACTTTTGATGATTTCAGCAAAACTTGTTTGTGATACTGAATTCATATTTTGAGACATTGGTGATTGATACACCATGTTTGAAAAATTGTTTCCAACTGGTTGATTTACCATTGGATAAGACACATAATATTCTTGGTTAGGATAGAATGGTATTTGTGCAGGTACAAATCCTTTTTTGGAGTTTGATTCTGATTTCCCTTTGTTGGGCTTTTTATGGATTGTAGTCCATTCACCTACTATTTCTTGTAGAGGTTTTTTACCTCTATCCATTATAAGGCCTACTCAAAAAATCAGCAAGAAAGTTTTCATCACTTTTTATATATAACTTCAAAATTAAAAGTACATAAATCATTATACCATCTAATCCTTCTTGGTACAGTTTCTAAGTTATTATTATTTAAAACTGTTTAATGACTTGATTATCGTTCTTATAATAAACTTCTCGGAGCTAAATAAATAAGGAAGGTTTTATTCCTTTTTAATAGCTAAAAGTTCTTTTCATAAATGATATAATTAACTTCATTTGGTTTAAATTTTCCTAACTATAACCACATATAAGTTCTTCATTATTATTAGTTGTTTTAGATTTTAAAATACATCCCCAATAGTTTTGTGATGCATCTGTTTCTAAAATTAGTTTATCTCCTTTTTAGGTAAATAAACTTTTGGATTATAAGTAATTTCGCTTTTACATTTTTTATAATTTCTTCATCTTGTTTATTCCAACAGAGGCAAATATTCTTTTCAATTTATCATATAATTTTCCTATTTTTTCAGCTAATTTTGGAAAAAGTTTCTCCCATAATTGACTATTCCTAAAAATTGTTGAAGATGTTTTTATCTTCTATTTTTCAGAAATTCTTTTATTTTACAATAATATGATCTTGGAGTTGAAGACCATGAGAAGATAATTTTAATCCTAAAAATTCAATTTCTGTTTTTTCTAGCTCTATCTTTTTAGGGCTTAATATAATTCCATGTTTTAGGAATTCTTGAGAAATAACATTTAGATGTTTTCTATGTTCTTCAAGTGTTTTTGAAAAAACTAAGATATCATCTATATATACCATACAAAATTTTTTATACTTGTTAAAAATGGAATCCATCCATCTTTGAAAAACTTGTGGGGCATTACAAAGACCAAATGGCATTACCTTCCATTGAAAACGACCATTAGGGGCACTAAAGGCAGTCAACGGTTTTGACTCTTCAGTTAGCATAATTTGCCAAAATCCTGATTTACAATTAAATTTACTAAAATATTTGGCTTGTTTAGCCTGGTTTATCAAAACTTCCTTTCTAGGAATAAAATATCCGTCAAAAATAGCATTTTGATTTAGTCTTTTATAATTAATAACCATCCTAGCTTTTCCTCTTTTAATTTCTGCATGATTTCGTACCATAAAAGTCGGACTCGAATGAGGACTATTAGTTTGTTCTATTAATCCTTTTTCTAATAGCTCATTTATTTGAACTTCAAATTCATCCATATCTTGTTTAGTATAAATCATGGGCTTAACCCTAATGATTTTATTAGGATTAATTAATTTTATTTCACAATGTCTAGGACTATTTTTCCATAATTTTAATGGTTCTTCACTAAAATTATTTTCAAGGATTTTAAACAACCAATTCTAGTTGTTTAATTTGTTCCTTTTTGTTGGTGTAAAATTATCATCACAGACAAACTTATGATTTTCTATAAGTGGTATTTCCTTCGAGAAATTTTCTGAGATAAAATAACAAAATTTTTATCAATAGAAAAGGTAAATGTTGATATATAAAATTATTACCAAGTAATATGTCTCCATGAATTTCGTGAAAACACAAAATCTTAGGTATTACAAATCTAACATTGTTTATGTAGATTGGTATATTTCTAGCCTTATATTGAATTATGGTTTCGTTACCATCAATTCCAATTGCTCTTATAGGATTATTCATAGGTTCTCATTTTTCTATAAGAATAGCATTTTTTCTCGCAACTACTGGTTGTAGCTCCAATATCTAATAAAGCATGTAGAGAATATTTTTATAATCTCTAAATTGAAAATTAATTTCAATATATGTATAATATTTCTTTGGTTGAAAATTTGAAAGAGTGATAATATCCTTTTCCCAATTTTCATTTGTTGAATAATAGGTTTTATTTTTTAGAATTTTCTAATAAAATATATTTTCCTCAATATCAGTTTTGATCCTAATTGATAATAATTTTTAAATCCTGTTGTTCAAGATTTTAATATTTCTCCAAGTCATTTTTCTTTTGTTAGAAAAGTTTTTGACAATATTTCCTAACTTAATATCTAATATATATTTTTGTTTTTAAAAGGTTTTCTTTTAAAAACTGGCTCTTAATATATCTTGAAAATTTATTTTCTGGTTTATAATAATTTTTCTTTTTGTGCCTATGGTGGTACTTTAATAAATTTTTACTATTTAGTCTGCTTGAGTTTTTAGATTTTAGTTTATCAATATTTAAATTGTCTATTTTACTGGTTAAAATACTAATTGTATTTTGGTCAAAGTTTATCAGATAGTCATTTGGAATCTAATTGTATTTTATACCGTAATGAGTTGTTTCATAACGATGAATCATCCAATGTGGAAGATAAATGCTCTTCTATTACTCTATTACAGGGATTATTCTACGGCGAATCTCACAAGCATGGTTTCTAGTTCTCTACCTAAACGTACCTGGTCCCCTTGTGAAATTTAATTTTGATAGTGCGTTGGATATTCATCGAAATCTGGGTGGTGCAACCATTGTTGGTCGGAATCATGTTGGTAACGTTTTGGTGGCTGCTGTTGGTATAATTCCATAAAACTTTTTTTGATAAGTAGAAAGATAAACACAATTCAATACATTCAAACTCACATCTTCCTAAATCAATTTTCAATTAACTATTTAAATACCCATAATATTATTATCTATTGCTTATATATACATATTATCTGATTAGCATTAAAATTAATTTTAATATTTAAATTTATTATTTTAATTAGACCAATTGATACACAAAATCAATCATTATATCTTAAATACATTTTCACTAAAAAACTGTAATAATCAGTTAAACATCTAAAAATAAGATCAGTAACATCAAATGGCATAAAATTTTCATGGCAGATATTCGGAATATGGGTATCATATAGGTTCGACCAGGTTTTTTGAAGAAAAGATGCATCAGAGGCTCTACTTTAAAGAAGCATAAATTTCTAATTCTTTAAGAACTGAAATTTGTTCATTACAAACACAATAAATTGACAGTACAAACTTATAGGCTTCTTTCCCTAATACCATTTGTCAATTATAGCTCATTACAACATTCACTGCAACAAGGGCGGGTTTTCTTTATTGCCTTATCTCAAAATAATACACGTTAGATTTAGCAAATCTATGGCAACACCATCATCATAAAACTCATTTTAACTTCTATCAAAAAGAATGTGTTTGTATAGCTGACTCAAAAATATACAAATCACGACCTCCCTCACATCACCAAAAGGAGTTATGGCAAACCCAAAAAAGAAAAGGATACGAAAATATGAACCTCTCTTGCCAAGGTATCTAGTTTCAGTAGGAAAGCCGCATGTTGGTTCTCCGTCTTGATGGCCCACCTGGAAAGAGCTTCATAATCCATCCTAAGACCCTTTCCACCACCTACAAAGAAATTTAAATGTTACTTAATAGCTTGCTTTCTTCGGAACTCCTAGATATCTCTGTTGTCATCAAAGTATTTCGTTGTTCAATTTTCAGCAATGGTCGGATTGTTAATGACATGCATACAAGCAGGACTCAATCTTCTCATACGAGAGGACTCAAAAGTCCAAAAGAGTACCATGGACTTCACACCAGAGTAATCGTGATACATGATCATGTCACAATAAGAGAGAGAGAGCGTGTGGTACCTCATCACCCTCATCGGCATATGGGGTGTTATCATGCATCATTTTAGACTCATATTGTCTAACTGGGATGTGCTCGCCTGCCATGCTTTGAGCTGACAAAAGCTCTAATCTTTGAGTTTGAGCTTCAAGTTTCCTAGACAACTCGTTGTTCAACTCCTTCATTCATCAATAATAATAATAATAACAACATTCAGACTAACAAACATATATGATACAAGAAAATCTCTGGTGGTAAAGTTGTATTCTAAAATCTAGGAAAACTAGGATGAAGTAAGAGTGTTGGAAAATGGAGAATAACCCTCGAACAAGACAACTGATTATTAACAGCCTGAAACTAAGTGAACTAAATTTCCTGCCATTTAATTTCCCACATATCATATAAGAGCACTTGAAAGAAGTTCAGATGCACATAAGAATTATGTAATTGAAGAAAAAGGAAATACAGTAGTTATAGAAAACTAGTAAAATATAATATAGGCTGCAAATTAGCATGCTCTAACCAAACAGAAGAAACATTACAAGTAAAGATGTTCTTAAATTCCATTTCACTCGAAGTAGGAAACTAGTAATTCAGAAATGTTCAAAAAAATCTGATACAGTGCCTAGCAACAAGAACCAAATGCGACTAGATGTCTAAGATCAGGTTAAGTACCTTCAGCCTCAAACTTTGAGATAACTCAGATGAGAAAGCTTGTGCTAGTTCTTCTTTCTCTAATGTTAACTGCAAGAATAAAGGTTCCTCAAATCATCATGACAGGAATAGCGGCCACCGAATTCCAAAACTTAAATTCTTGACTGGCCAAGGTGTAAAACATACAACAGCCACAAGAAAATCCAAATCATGTACTAGAAGATACCTCGGAAATTAGACAATTAATGTTCTGAATCATTCTCATTTGATCAGGAGGAATATAAACAGAAGCAGCTTCAAATTGTCCATCTTCAGGCAGCAAGCTCAAACTAGAGGCATCGTTACTGATATTCTCCCTATCATCAGTAGCAGCATCTATGCTTACTGGGAAGTTCAGTAGATAAAAATCATAAGTTAAATAAGGACCGTGGAAACTAAAAACAACTTAAAATGTCACTACTATAATTGCTGATTGGACTTCTCATAGTTGCTTTAAAGCACCTTGTCAATAAGCAGTTGAATGCTTATATATTCAATTTTTCTTCTATGAAACTTGAATTCAAATAAGGATGTTGTTATTGTCTGGCACAAGTGCCTTCCACCTTCCTACAAGTAAAGCTATATATGATGATACGCTTATATCCATGCGTATTGAAGCGCTTAACTCATGTCTGACACATTACCTTACAGAAATTGAATAGTTTAAGTAACTTATCAAATCATTCTCTTGAATCTTCCACAAGATCAAATGCTTCAAATAAGGTCAATTTTTTTCTCTTTTTTGCATTTTGAATTTAATACAATAAATTAAAGTTATCATTGACAGGTTCTCTGATTTTTTTTTTCTGTGTTTTGAATTTAATACAATAAATTAAAGTATCATTGACAGGTTCTAGAAGATTATAAAAGCCAAAGAGTATTTTTATGATGTCCTACATAATTATAAGTCAAAAGTGACTCCTGGAACAAACTACCTGGCAACTCAAATTTTGGCATTTAAAAGTAATGTCCAACACCAGCCTTTGTGCTTTTAATATACACCAGCAATACATGGCTTCAACCTTAAAGGCATCAAGGCATGCTTGAAAACTAGAAATCCCTAGATTTAAAATTATGTAAAATGATAATACTTTAACCTAATTTCATGCTCCAAACCACCTCACATATCATACTAGAAATTCTAGAAAACCAAACCCTCAAGCAAAAAGTTAAAACACTGTAGACCTGCAAGAAAGGTTTTTGTTTCTGCATCACTAAGCTTCAATACACCTATTCAACTTGCAAGGGTGTAAATTATTAAGTACAAATTGACCTTAGCACAAGATTGACTCTGGTCAATAATATGCTTTTAATTGGGAATAAGCTTTGTAGCCTCTGCCATACCTAACTTGATTCTGATTCAGTAAAATAACAGATGGCTATTTACGTATGTACTAGCATGGTTGAAAAGAAAAAGCATACTTAGATCCTCTGTTGAAGTCGACATGTCCTTACTAGCAGGATTCTTAGTAACATCAAAAGGCTTCCCAGTGACGGAGGCTTTTCGTAGCTTAGACTGAAGCACCCTCTTCTCTGAGTTGAATGAATCAGAAAATTAAATAGCAAACATATGGCTATTATATAAACAAATATTAAAAGCTTAGATATAAATAAATATCTATAAAAGCAAACACACAAGATATTTAGCAACTAACCTTCTTGAAGAGCTTCAATAGTTGATTGAAAATCCTGATGCTCTTTCTCTATGCTTGACATTTTCTTTCTGAAAGATGCAGAAGGAATAATATGAGCAACAACTACTAGAGTACTTACCATGAAAGTATATTGAAAGGCTAAATCAAATTGAAGAAATAAAACCAAAAACCTACTAAAACTCAAATGTTATTAATTCACAATAACAAAAAGGAGATTACTAACTACAAACCATCTCCTCCCAGCCCAAATTCTTTCTTCTCTTCCTTTCTGTTTTCTTTATTTCTAATAAGTACAGATAAGTTTTCTGATGCATTTAACAACAATAATTTACATGGCATAAACAGAAGTTAATACTCAAACAAATTGGTTCCTAGCATCACCAACCAAAGCATGCTCTGGGGCAGTATAACATAGGGTTAATATACTATTTGGAATTTGAGTTTGGCTTCAATGATCAATTTGGTAACTGAGTTTTACCAATTTGATACTTTTTTCTTTGTCCAAATTAAGTACCTAAGTTTGGCTTCAATGTTTAATTTGGTATCTAAGTTTTCCTTTGTCTCAATTATGTACCTATGCTTTTTTTACTAGAACACGTGTTAAACATTCATTGGACCACACGATGCCAAGTGGTATGGGTACCAAATTGGGGGAAAAATCTCATGTACCAAATTGCATACTAACCCTATAAACATATAGCCAACATAAAATTGACTTAATACATTCAATTGCATTCTATATGTAATCTTTAATGATATTATTGCATCGATTAAAAACTTAACATGCAAACTTTTGGCTTTTTTTTCCTCGTATTTTCTTTTTCTTTTTGAATATATATATCATGACAGCTTTAATTGGATAATTATTTCTTAGACAATCAAACCACAGGTCTAATACTTGCAACAATACCCTTCTTGAATCTATACCAGGGAAATATGGATAAGCATTATACTTTGGATTGCAGAAGGCAGATGACATATTCAGTTGGAGAAACCAAGCAGAAGAAATAAGAAAGCAACTCATGCTGAAAAGATAGATCCCAAGTCCTTTAACAAAGAAAAACTGAAGCATACTTGAAAAAAGAAATTTCAGCCTCTGAGTTCTCCAAATGCCTCTCTAACTTCAGCTCATTTGACCTTAATCTAAGTGCCTACAAAGGGGATATAAAAAAGAAATGTTAATCAAGCAGATGCAAAACGTGATGCTACTCCAGCATCAACAACTTTATACAGATTCATTCAATAGAAGATAATGCAAAAATGCTAATGGTATCGCCTAAACCAAGCAAATTAACCATATCAAATATATATAAAAAGATTAAAGACCCACTCAAGTTAAACTGACACTTCAAAACCTTAAACTTCATTGCATGCCTAAAATACAACCATGCATATTACACGGATAGCAATTTGCATATCTCACAGCATTATTATCTAGAGGGGTAGAAATTTTAATGTGAATAGAACGATATTAAAAAAGGAAGAAGACCTTCACCCATTAAAATAACTTCTTACCTTCTCTTCTAAACTAATGACTTCAGAAGCCAATATTTTGGCACGTTCATCGGCTGCATTACATTCCAGTCGTGCATTTGTATATTCCATTTTCAAAGACTCGAGCTCCGCCTGAAAATATCAAACATCAGACATGATTGAAAAGAGCAAAAGGACAATGCAATAAAATGTCAAAAACGTTTTTAAATAAGATTTCTGACACCTTAAAGCTCCCCAACTCATTCAAACATTATAAGACAAAGAGCACAAGAAAATAAAATGCAAATTGGCCCGGCCCACATGCAGCATAGCAGTTTATAATGCACAAACCTGAGCTGCATTGTATGCAATAATTTTTTGCAACCAAAAAACCATTGCAAATAAAATAACTATCTGAACTTTCCACTGCATGAGCAGATTGATAACGCCAAAGTGCACATTGTACCGTCTGTGCTTATTTTCCCCTATGAAGATAACACCAATAATGGAATAATGTTTTATTTAATCATATACTCAGCCATCATGTAAACAATGAGGTAAAGTGAATAATTGATAACCTTCATATTTGTGGATCATTTTTATATGTTAAACGTAAAATGGCTATTTTTCAAATTCAATAAAGAAAAATACTTTTCTCCCATCTCTAGTGAAGGATAATGACTATCATTGTTAAAAATCTCTATAAATCTCAAATTCCATAAGCCAAAAACCTAAATTTTCAGCACAAATCACCTATGCTGAACAATGAATTTTTATCATGTCTTGCGGCGAACATAGCTTTAGAAACCTGTTTCAGCCATGGTAAAGGGAAACTCCAGGATAGGAGCATGGGTAGCATTTAGTGATGAATGAATCTCTTAAAGTTCAATGTTCCTTGTATGTACTTTGTGGTTAATAGAGACGAGTAAAGATGTGAAAGAAAGCAATAGGTTTTGATATTTCAGAAAAATAATTATCAAAGCAAGGCCATCCAGGTGCATATGTGCACACATGAAACATGTCATGCAGACACACCCTGCTTTAGCTATCTGATAAAAATGAACCTGCAGTCAGACAAGATTCAACCATTCCTATGTACAACTTGAGTTGATTACCAGTACCCTAAATATAACAAAATACTAACCAGTTGGGCCTTGATTTCTTCCTGTAACTTCTCCATGTCATATTTTAGCTGATTGACAACACTTCTCTGGAGAGAGAAACAATGTCAATAGACAATATAGAGATTTTTAAAGAAGTCTCAGAATAGTGATTGGTTGAAAATTATGATATTGAGCGTCTTTCAGGATTTCATAAAATAAACTGCAATGAAAAACAATGAAGACTGCCAAACAAACAGAAGGTTTCTGAATATTCATTCTCCTTATTGTTTCAAGACATGCAATCTCTTTACGAACACGCATAAACATTTTAAACATTAAAATTGGTTTTCCTCTCTCCAAATATGCTCATTCTCGGGGACCTTCATCCACAAAAAGTTAAAACCAAAATAAGCATAGAAAAGCCGATTAAGTTATCAGTATATAACCCATTCATTTGAGGAAAGGGGTCCAAAAGAATCTCCTAGGATAAGAAACTATATTTGATATACTATTGGTCATATACCATAATCATGGTTAGATTGATATGTTTTATTTAATATCCTTTACTAAAGGTATAAACAAATTGGCTGAACTAACTCATTATTTTTATAGGCTAGTAATCGATGAAGTACAAATGGAGTAGGTATAACAAGTTCGTTTTCTGTATAAAGTATAAAATATATAGGGGGAAGTCACATTTGTTTATCTATTATTATTACATTTATTTTATACTAATCATTTTAGTAATTGATGAAGTACAAATGGAGTAGGTATTACATGACCACAACATGCTAGCAATGCTGCAATTATCATATTTGGAAACAAACCTGTTGATTATAGCTATCAGTCAAGGATGAATTTTCAGCAGCTAAAGATTCTGCTAACGTACGTGAGGCCTCAAGAGCTCGTTGCAGAGAGAACTTTTCCTGGGTCAAATCTTCAATATGCTACAGAATAAGACTAAATAATTAATAAAGAAAGTCCAAACAAAATATCCAGGAAGAAGTCAATAAACAAAATCAATGTGATGAACAACAAAGAAGAAATATATAGTTTTCTACATTATAAGATACGTGAGCTTGTATGTGCCAGATTATAGTTTCCTAATAAGGAATCTTGAGTGTATCAGATAGGATTCTGTAAATATTTTATTAATTGTTATCCCTAACTTTAAGGTTGTTTTTAAAGGACAGCATCCCTAGAATTAGTCTGTTTCCTAATATAGAGCTTCCTAAGTTAGGCTCACTATGTATATAAATATTAGTGTAACTCCTTGTGAGAAAATATAATAGAAAAAGCATATTTCTAACATGGTATCAGATTAGCCCGATTTCTGGGAATTTTTTCTTTTGTCTGGCATTTTTTTTTTACTCCCGCTCAACCCTCAAGCCTGTATACTTTGTTCAAAAGAAATATGACTGAAATTGTCCAAACCAATACTAATGGGGATATTTCAAAAGTCTCTATGAACAACTCCAACCCAACAAGTGAGTTGTAGAACATCCAAGGTAGCCAACAGGTTAAATGGGAAGAATTACCTGAAGTGGTCTCAGTTGGTTCGCACGTTCTTGAAGGGAAGATGAAAGCTGAGTCACTTACTCAGAACGGGACCTAAAGAAGGAGATTCTAAGTTTGATGCTTGGGATGAACAAGACTCTATGGTAATGTCTTGGTTATGTTATTCTATGATACCAGAAATCAGTGATGCATGTTTCTTAATACATCCAAAGATATATGGGAGGCTGTGAAGGAAACTTATTCTAAAGTTCGAGATGCTGCTCAAATCTATGAAATCAAGACTAAGATTTCATCTACCAAGCAAGGAAGTTGGTCAATCACGGAGTATTCCAATCTGTTGCAAAGCTTATGGTAAGAGATGGATCATTACCAGTGCATTCAGATGAAGTGCAATGCGATGCAAAGACTCTGAAAAGGTTCGTTGAAAAGGATCGAATTTATGATTTTCTTGCTGGACTAAATGTTGAGTTTGATGCAGTAAGAGTCCAAATACTTGGAAAAGAGGAGCTACCGTCACTAAATGAGACAATCGCGATTGTTCATGCTGAAGAAGGAAGAAGAGGAGTTATGATTGAGAATAGTCAAGTGGACAACTCCGCCTTAGCTACAAAAGCTATACATGAGAGGAGATTTGGCCTGAAGCAGCCAACTAGCGAAGATAGTAGGCAAACAAAACTTACAAGGCATATTAAAAGGGAGTCTGTATGGTGCACCTACTGTAAAAAATCCCGTCACACTAACAAAAAATGCTGGAAGCCTCATGGGAAGCCACAGACAATTAAAAAAAAAATTTCAGAAACCGGTGGACAACCAAAGGAATAAGGGCAAGCACATATAGCAAGACAAGCTGGATGGAGAAAAGAATTCTTAAGAATCACCTGTTGCATTTAATAAAGACGAAATTGAAAAGTTGAAGAATTTGCTGGGATCATTGGAAAAATTTTCTTCAAGTACTTGTAGTTTGGCTTTTTCAGGTATATCCTCTTCTCAAGATAACAGGTCTTGGGTCATTAACTTAGGAGCTACAGACCACATGATCCACTCCTCACAAAAATTTGTTTCATATACACCTTGTCCTAATAATAGGAAGATAACAATAGTCGATGGTTCTATTATCACAGTGGCTGGTCAGGGTGATATTGTTATAAACAAGACTCTTATTCTTAAAAATGTCCTTCACGTTCCAAAACTGTTTACCAATTTTCTCTCCATCAAAAAAATTACCAAAGACTCTAACTATAGTGTGATTTTTATCCCAATCGATGTTTTTTTCAGGAACAGAATACGAGAAGGATGATTGGACATACTAAGGAAGTAAATGGCCTATACTATCTTAAAGAATCCAGTGGAGAAGTTAGTGCTCTGAATTCCTCACCATTATCTTTCATATCCAAATCTGTTAAAACCAATAAAGACCAAATTTGGCTCCATCACCTCCACCTTGGTCATCCATCATTTAGAGTCCTTAAAATTATATTTCCTTCATTGTTCAAGGGGATAATTGTTGAAAAATTCCATTGTGATGTTTGTGAACTTGCCAAACATAAACGTACCTCTTTTTCGGTAAGCAATAAAAGAACATCTGCTCTTTTTACTCTTATTCATAGTGATATTTGGGGACCATCCACTATTTCAAACATCTCTAGCGCTCGGTGGTTTGTATCCTTTATTGATGATTGTACCCGTGTGTCTTGGATATTTCTTTTAAAACAGAAATTTGATGTAAGGTCTGCCTTTTCAACCTTTTACAACATGATCAAAACACAATTTGGAGCTGAAATAAAAAGATTTAGGTTAGACAATGCCAAGGACTATTTCAATCAATTTCTCTCCCCATATTTTCAAGAAAAATGCATTATACATGAGTCATCTAGTGTTAGCACACCCCATCAAAATGGTGTTGCCCAAAGAAAGAATGGTCACATTTTAGCTATTACCAGAGCTCTCTTATTTCAAAAAAATGTCCCTAAACAATACTGGGGGGAAACTGTTTTAACTGCTACTCATATGATAAATAGATTGCCTAAAAAGTCCTTGAATCTCAAAGTCCTATGCAAGTTCTAGAAAAATTCTTTCTTGGTTTCAATACCTCAAACCTTACACCCAAAATATTTGGATGTGTTGCCTTTGTACATGTACATTCTCAAATTAGGGGAAAACTCGATCCACGAGCTGTCAAATGTGTCTTTCTCAGTTATTCTTCCACACAAAAAGAGTACAAATGCTATCATCCAGCCACCAAAAAATTTTATGTTTCAACGAATGTCACTTTTGTAGAACAAGAGAATTTCTTTACTCGTCATTATCTTCAGGGGGAGATCTTATTCACAAAAGATAAGGACAGAGAATTCTTTCTTCTTGATTTTCTAGCTCTTGCCCAGCAGCCAAACACTCGATCATTGCCTACCAACCAACCTGCCCAACTTGAACCTATGCAACCCGAAATAGAGCCTAATACACCCAAATCACAAAAAGGGATTCAGGACACTACTCGTCCTTTACTAGTTTACTCAAGGAAGAAGGCACCGGTGCAAGTTCAATCATCTTCTTCGGATATACAACCTGCTACTCTACAACCCGAGGTAATTGCTGAACCTACTTTGAATACTATTGAAAATTCAGATCAGAGAGGCTATGATTTTCTCATTGCTATTAGAAAAGGAACTAGTGTCACAGGGCTAGACCTTTCGTCTCGCAAACCGTGCGGCATTAGGCGATCCGTTCGTCCAAACTCGCCTAAGTCAGCCTTTACGCCCAAGGTGAGGATTTCTTAGAACTCCTCCAAGGCACCAATTGAAGAGCAGAAGCGATTTATGCCAAAAGAAGCTAAGCCAAAGAACAACAGAAAGCCACGGAAAAGAATACACACAAGGTGTTTGAGTAAATGCTCTCAGAACTCTATTACTCTTAAGAATTCAGAATACAATGGAATGAGTACAAATGAGGGGGAGGCTCTCTATTTATAGTTGAGTTCCCCCAAAACCGACGGTCAAGATACATTTACATCGACGGACGAGATTAGCCATATCCCTTTATTTTAGGGATTTACAAGATAAGGCTTATCAAATCTAATCTAATCTTTACAAGATAAGATTCCCTCTATCTTCTAAGATTAGTTACCATATTAGCCTGAATCTCTTCGTTATCGGGCCAACCAGGCTTCAATCTGACAGGCTTCTCCAATTGCTCATTTAATCGGGCCAGTTCTCGTGGGCCAAATGATCCCCATCTAAGCAATAGACCTCCATTGGATGCATTTGGTGCGATGGTTACGGGCTTTGAACTGCGGCCCGTGACACTAGAGCCTGTACAAAACATCCCTTGTACTTATTCATGTCGTACAAAAATTTCTCCCATAACCACAAAGCCTCTCTTACTAGCCAAAATTCTTTCTCCATTCCCAAAACTGTATCTGAGGCATTAGATGATGAGAATTGGAAAAATGCCATGAAGATTGAAATGGAAGCCCTTGAAAAAGATAAGACAAGGGATTTGGTAAAATTACCGAGAGGAAAGAAACCAGTTGGATGTCGTTGGGTGTACACAGTAAAATATAAGTCAAATGGTTCTTTGGAGAGGTACAAAGCAAGATTGGCTGCTAAAGGGTACACTCAAATGTATGGAATAGACTATCATGAGACATTTGCCCCTGTTGCAAAGATGAACACTGTGAGAGTGTTGTCACTCGTTGCCAATCGAGGCTGGAAATTACAGCAATTTGACATCAAAAACACCTTTTTACATGGTGATCTTGAGGACGAAGTCTATATGGATGTTCCACCAGGATTTGGTCCAAATACAAGACAGATAGTTTGCAGACTAAAAAAGGCTTTTTACAAACTAAAACAATCCCCGAGAGCTTGGTTTGGAAGATTTACCAAAGTAATGCTCAAGTTGGAGTATAAATAGAGTCAAGGAGATCACACTCTGTTTGTAAAGCACTCATCTTCAGGGGGAATGACCGCTTTATTAGTCTATATAGATGACATTATAGTGACTGGTGATGATCTGGAAGGAATGAGAAATTTAAAGAAATGCCTAGTAAAAGAATTTGAAGTCAAAGAGCTTGGTAAATTAAAATATTTTCTTGGTATTGAAGTAGCACACTCTCGGGAAGGAATCTTCATATCTCAGCAAAAATACATAATTGATTTGTTGACAGAGACGGGCAAGTTGGGATGTAAACCAACAGAGACACCCATAAAGGTGAACCACAGACTTGGAGATGCACTAGAAGATGCAGCAATTGATAAAGGTTCATATCAAAGACTTGTAGGGAAGCTCATTTACTTGTCACATACTAGACCGGATATTGCCTATACAGTTGGTGTTGTAAGTTAGTTCATGCACAACCCCAAAGAATCACATCTTCGAGCTGTGTATCAGATTCTACAGTACTTAAAAGGCACTCCAAGCAAAGGAATCCTATTTAAGAAATGGGAGAATTTAACCCTTGAAGCCTATACTGATGCAGACTATGCAGGGTCTATGGTTGATAGAAAATCAACCTTGGGCTATTGCACTTTTCTAGGAGGCAACCTTATGACTTGGAGGAGTAAAAATCAGAATGTTGTGGCTAGATCTAGTGCAGAAGCTGAATTTAGGGCAATGGCTCTTAAAATTTGTAAATTATTATGACTGAAAATTATTTTGGAAGATTTGAAGATCAAGTGGGAATGTCCAATGAAGTTGTATTGTGATAATAAGTCTGCTATCAATATTGCACATAATCCAGTTCAACATGATCGTACGAAGCACATTAAGGTTTACAGACATTTTATAAAAGAGAAACTTGACAGTGGCTTAATTTGCACTCCATTTGTGTCCACTGATGGTCAACTGGCAGACATACTTACCAAAGGATTATCTGGGAAGATCTTTGAGAAACTAGTAAGCAAGCCAAGAATGGATGATATCCACTTCCCAACTTGAAGGGGAGTGTCAGATTATAGTTTCCTAATAAGCAATCTTGAGTGTATCAGATAAGATTCTGTAAATATTTTATTAATTGCTATCCCTAACTTTAAGGCTGTTTTTAAGAGACAACATCCCTAGAATTAGTCTGTTTTCTAAGTTAGGCTCACTATGTATATAAATATTAGTGTAATTCCTTGTGAGAAAATATAATAGAAAAAGCCTATTTCTAACAGTATGTATCTAAGACACTTGGAAACATAGGACGTTTTCTCTCATGACTAGAAATTTTTTACAGTCATTACAGTTTATTCACCTCCAAGATATTAACATGTATTCGGCTTCAAAACTGAAATATGGATTATAGCTAAAATCCACAAGAATCTATACTTCCTTTCATGTGATAAACAAATTTACCAATCCCAACCATATGACACCCTACTCTAGCACATGCACCTCACAGAAATACAAGACATGGATCTAATAAGGATGCAAGTTTACTTATCTATTACTTCACCATAAAGGAATAATAATAATAACCCAGCCCTATCCTCAAACTAAGCTCTAAACTTCCTTCCAAGATTTGTCAGCTCTGAGAGCAGCATTGTGTATAATCAAGCTCATTACCCTTGTAAACTAGAGTCCCTTTTCCTTTTTCTTCAAGAAATCACAAACCTTTCCTCTCCTGAATATTCAATGTCTAACAATTAACAACTACATAAATCCTTGTATAGCTATAGGAAACAATGGTTTCATTCATTCTTAAGGTTTCAATTTAAATCCATATACTAGTATAAATTTCATATACATAACAGAATGTCAAATTGTGTCAGAAGAGTTACATATAAGCCAGCAAACCTATGATGACATATTTCTAAGACATCAAAAAGTTCACTTCAAGAAATTTTTATCCATGTAATTAAAGAACTTAATCTTGCAAGCAATATAATCAAAACTTGGAAGAATAAACAAGAATCATTTGAAAGCTGGTAAATGTAGCACCTACAGTAAGCTCAAAAAGTAAATAATAAAAAAATCTACCTGCTCCAAAGCAGCAAAATCCTCATTTTGTTTGGCTAAGTAGAACTCATGCTTCTTCTCTGAGATATTCTCATTCAGCCTTAGGAGGTCACCATTACTTTTAGCAGGAACTGCAAAATGACCAGGAAACTCACTGGCACTAGGAAAAACAGGGGACCTTTGTTTGGAGAAAGTTCCCATAGTTTCACTCTCCATTGATGGTTTATCTAAAGGTGATGATCGAATAGCATTCATGCTATTAAACTGCGAGCTATGGGAGGGAAATGCATCTTTTGTAGGTTGATTATGTTGAAAAAGAGACCCAAAAGAAGCTTTGGATACATTAAGAGAATCAAGGAAAGACGGACGAGATTTCCTAGAACTAGTATCATTTGTGACTGACTGCAGTGGCATGTGACTTGTGGAACTTTTGGCATCAAAACTGAACTCTGAAGATCCAAATGTCCAAGCGGATGGACCAGGCACACTTGGAAAACCACTAGAGTAATTGCTAAATGTTCTTTCTCCAGGTTTAGAACTCATAGGTTCCCTAAATTCTGCATTGCCTTGTAAGCTCTGCCCAACTTCAAGGGCAGATCCTGTTATTCCCAAGGTAGATTGAGTAGAGTCTATAATTAAACACAGAACATTTAATACTGCATCAGGTTCTTAGCAAAAGAAAACTATGAAAACATAGATAACTATTAATTCTAGTCATTGTAGTTCATAAACAAGCATAATCACAATGAGAATTGATAAACTAAACATTACTTTCATAGAAAGAAGATAGTACAAAGCTACTACCTAGAAAGCTTCTGTCACTGGCCTTACTTTGCAGTGAATTCTGTGGAGATATTTTAGTAACAAAATCTTCAGAAGGAAACAGATTTACAACTGCAGAAGCCTTCAAAGAGCCATCATCTTCTTTTGACTTGGTATCTTGAAAGTCCTTACTCAAATGTTGTGTTTGAAATCTATCATTAAACGGACCACCATTCCAGGAAGCACCATATTTCTCATTTTCTTGACTTTTTGAATGCTTCTGCACTTCGGTAGAATATGAATTATTATCATTCACTAAAACAGATGGCGTAGCAAGCATGTTGTTTGAGTAAGTTCGCTGACTTTCATCTGAAACATCATTTATTTTATTGTTGTCATTAATTATCTTTACATAAGAAGGATCGGGTCCATTAGATGTACCAGCTCCATCAAAGTCAGTGACTCGACCATCTTCAGTTTCTAATAGATGTTTATCATTTAAGTTAACATCTGAAGCATGAGGCTGGGAGGTAGATGCTGCCTTCTTGGCTCTGTCAGCTGCCTTTTTCTTACGAAATTCCTCAAGCTGCAGATGAAAGGAGGTAAGAAATGTAACAGCCCATGGTACGTACAGTCCAAAGAATTACCTGCTTGTTTTCAAATTTCCATTTATGAAAAAATATGCAACTGAACCTTTATTTCTGGGCATAAATCCAGTGTTGTAATTACAGAAAATCCAATCAACCACTAGTACCATTTAGGAGGATATTAACTTATCAGAATAAGTAAAAAGGTGCAGCCGTGCAGCGTCCAGAGAAAAGAAGAATACAATTCTAGAATGGGATATCTTATTTGTTTTTGGGCCCTACCACTGAACCATCACCCACATAAAAGCATCACTGAACCAAACAAAAGAAGAGTTACAGAAAACAAGAGCTAGTACAACCTAACACAAATTAGGAATGGCATTAAGACACATCATTTGGGAATAAAACCATAACAGCAACTTTAAACTCCATCTCTATCGGTTACACAACTGAGATACACTCTTCATTTGAAATCATTGTTCTTAAGTTTCAGACAAGTATTATTGCTTTAGTATAGCGCCTCCAAACCCCAAAGGAACTTCTACATTCTCTCTATCTTGTATAGAAACGTTAGTATTGCTCTCCATTCAAATATAATGACATAAATAAGTTCTCAACTCTAGTTTAACGATAAAAATTGAAGCATTGACCTATTCCCTCTCTCTGCGTCACCTGACACAATTACATAGAACTATTGAAGGTATAAAGGCAGTGAAACTTTCCAAAGGTGTAATCTAGAAAACAAGTTAATGTCATATACCCTCAGTTCCAGCTAAGATCGCCCAAAACATTGCTAAACAATGTAAATACTACAGATCATATCTTAAAATGCCAAAATATTCCCTCAATTCCAGTGAATAATTTGAAATAGATGCCCTAAATCAGTGAATATATATGCCTAAAATCGAAAAGCAAGCTTTTTTAAATATGGATTGAGTCTACCAGAACTTCAGTTAGAACAATCTGCATTGCACAAGTAACAACCATTCAAAAATTTACAAAATTGAATCATAAAATTTAATGAGTAACAAAATTAAATGACCAAGTCGAAATCATATTCCAGAAGAGAAACCAATAAAATTAAATAAAAATCAGTTAGTACCCGACGCTTCCCGGCTTCTAAATGCTCTTGTTTCCGCGAACTAGGCAAGACCTGAGCCGACGCCATATCGGCAAAAACCCCGTCAAAATTTCGTCAATCAAATTCTAACTCTAAATTCTCACCCATTAAGTCACGAAAGAAATGACAACCGACAAACAATGAACACTGATATTATTGAATTCCCTAGTTCACCCACAAAGATTCCACGAACAAAATCCTCCTACCCCAAGAATAGAGATTCGAAGCAGATCGATAGACACGAGATTCAATAAAAAGGCGAAAGAGAAAAAAAGAATTGGTAACGTTAAGATGAATTTGAAAATTTTGAAATTATTAAAACCAAAAGAATTCCAAAAAGTAAAATGAATAAGAAAATTAAAAGAAAATAACGAAGGCGGATGGTAGGATCAGATCGGAGAAAGGAGAGGTGGCTTATTTGGAATCGAAGCGTGAGACGGATCTCTCTGCATATCTCTAAAATTGGTATTGTGTTTTTTTTCAAATTTTATTTTATATAGGGTAATTAATAATTTATAATAAATTGTTTCTTTTAATTTAACTAATAAATTGTTAATATTGAAATTTTAGAGCGGGTACCGGCAGAACCGTATAATACGTTGCGAGGGTTAGTTTAAAATTGTTTTCTGGAAGTGTTTTGAATATGATTGTAAAAAGTGTTTTGAAAAGTTTATTTTAAAATTTAAATATTTAATCGTTAAAAATCATTTTGAAAATTAAAACTTTTATTTTAAACATTATTTTTTAGCATATGTTCTAAAATAAAAATATATATTTAAATACTATTCAAATTTATTAATATTATGATATTTTAATAATAATATAAAAATAATAATATTTTGATATATTAAATATAAATTTTAATAAATTTTAAGCAATTAATATTAATTATTTGTAGATCTAAGGATAGTTAAACCGAAAACATTTAAAACTAAATTTGATAATTAAATTTGAAAGAAATTTAATTTTAAAAGCAATTTGATAATTGAAATTGGAAAATTTTCAAAGAAACTTTGAAGTTGTGTATTTAAAGTCTTTTATAAGAAGCTCGTGTTTTTTACAATGAAATTATTACAACTATTCATTTTGCAAACTATCATTTTTACAAAAAATATATTCTCTAATTACAAACTCTTTTTTATAGAGAATCTTCACTATTTATTATAGAGAATCTTCATTGTTCACCTTTGTTTTCTCTTGCAAGGAATTGTTCTTGTTTTACCCTGTTCATTTTTAATTTTTTTTTTATACTTCTGGTGATTGTTACTGTGGTGATGTCATCCACAAGATACACCGGTTTGATCGAAGATGTTGAGGATTTCTCATCCTTCGAGTCAAAATACATAGACCTGAGCATCTTAGCTAGAAGTTCTTTTTTTTGTATTCCTTTTTGGTTTTAGCTTGAGCTAAAATCGTGCTTGTAGTTTATTTGCCTTGGAGGAATTTTGCTATAGTTTGATCCAAGGCAACAGACTTGTATAGTCTTGGGTTTTTATTGAAAAATTCATCCAAATACTTGGAATTATATTTGTCATCATTAAATTTGTCTTACCATTTTGTCCTAAAATTTCGGACTAATAATGGATTCCTATGTAAGAATCTTATTCATATGAATAACTCCAAGAAACAATATAGGAGATGCATAATTTTGAGAAGAAATGAATAGTTACTGTAAATATGCTTTTGATCAGGTTCGGGTTGGAACTTGCCAAAAAATTTGGGCCATAGGTCTTGGATTTTTACTTGTAGGGTCTTAAAAGAGGATGGTCCATACCAGTTCCACCATTTTTGGAACCAATTGGGAAATTTAAACTAGCCACCATATTTAAAACATAAGTGCCATGAATGTCTCATATGTTGATTATTGATAAGGAAACCATTATGCTAGTCTGTTTGATAGTCCGAGTACATTAAATATGGATAATGGTCTACTTCAGTAGTAATTTTAGTTGGGAACTTCTTTACAGAATTTGGGTTTTCACCCCAATCTCTTGGTTGAAGAATTTTAATAATTTGAGTTGTAGAATGGATAATAAAAGTTGGATCTTTTGGATCGGTGTAATGTTTGAACGATACTAATCCAGTTTTAATCAGTATGTTTCTATAATATTGATGTGGTTTTTGTAAATCCAATGGCTTAAAGTGTCATCCTTTGAAAAGTTATTTAATAAGAATATATTGAGGTTTTTCAGAAAATTCTTTCTCCATGATAAAAAAATTTTCAAAACATTTATTTGGGAAATATTGGGAAGATTTTTGGGTAACAGTCTAGATGCTACTTCTTTTATGAATTTTTTTTGTAAAGATGTTTCTTTTAAAAATATTTTTGAGAGATTTTAGTTTGTGCAAAACAATCTCTTTGGCTTTTTGAAACTTTTATCGCTTCAGCAGAAATTTACTTGAGAGGAGTTTCATCTTTTGGTTGGGTAAAAGCCAATGCTAATTTTGGGGACTGAGAGAGTGACTCAATCTATTTCCTGATTTGAGAACTAACTCCATTTGGGTCTTGTCAATCTTGAAGAGACGCATTTTTAAGGATTTTGATAAGGATGATGATTTCGCATTTTCTTTTCGCATACATATTTCATATCAAGATTTTATTGGTTTTAAAGAAATTTTGGGTTTTGGGGATGTTTATTCTATTTTCCCTTATCCTTTATCTCGAATTTTCGAGGGCATTTTTGGAGAAATTCTCTAGTAAGGAAATGAGGCAAAGAATTAGCTTCTTCTTTGATGTTTTCAATGTCAAAATCAAATATGCTCAAAATTGTTAGTCATTTTGTAAAAATTTGTTTTGAGACAATATTTTGAACATCTTTTTTTGTAAAACTTCTTTTGCTGATTTGTAATCAATTCAGAAAAGAAATTTTTTGTAACAACTCGTTTTCAATGGTGTCGAAAATAGTTGTTTCCAAACCATAATTCTAACGTATGAGTCCATAAATATTAATTATTTAATATTTATGAGGTACATTGATGTAGACAGTTAAACTAGAACTAGGAAATATTGAAAATAAATTGAATATTTCAAAACTTAGAAATACCTGCTCCTTCTTGGCTCTGATACCAGACTCTCCCGAGGATTTGAGGATTGGGTTTGGAATGAGATAATCGTGATTTGAAAACTTAAAAATTTGGAATGAGATAATCGTGATTTGAAATTTGTAATAAAAATTTTAAAACTTAAATTTTGAAAACTTAAAAATTTGGAGAAACTTTAAAACTTTGGAGAAACGAGTTTTGATTTCTGAAATGGGTATTTCGAGTCCATTTTTCATTCTAAATCTGATAGCCTTTTATAGAGAGCTATTATCTCTTTACATCATTTGAAGCGGGAAATTTTTCCCTTTCATCATTACATATTTGAGACTTTGATTAAAACTTTTCAGAGAATATATTTTCTGATTACAAAAATGCAAATTACAGAGAATATTTACTATTCATGCATCTTTTCTTACAGAGAATATTTACTGTTTCCGTCAGGAAATATTTCCTGTTCACTCGTATTTTCTTGAAGGGAATATTTACTGTTTTCGTTATGGAATATTTCCTGTTCACTCGATTTTTCTTGCATCATTTTTTCTTGGTACTGGCGATGGTCACTGAAGTGGTATCATCTGCAAGATCCACCATCTTGATTGAGGATGCTGAAGATTTCTCATCTTCGAATTCAGAATCCAATGAGCTGAGCATTTCAGCCATGAGTTTTTTGTATTCCTCTTTGGTTTTGGCTTAAGCTAACATTGCACTAGCTATCGACTTTGCTTGAAGGAATTTTGCTGTGGTTTGATTCGGGGCTGCGGACTTACATAATCTTGGATTCTTGTTGAAAAAATTATCCAAATATTTTGAATCATATTTTTCATCATTAAATTTGTCCCACCATTTAGTCCTGTAGTTCTGAAGTAGTAATGGAATTCCAGTATATTGATCTTGCTCACAAGAATAATTCCATGAACAATCCAAGAAATGCACAGTTTTGAGAAAAAATGGATTGTCCTGTAAATGTTTTTTTGGTCTGGTCCAGGCTGAAATTTGTCAAAGACTTTGGGCCATAAGTTTTGAATTTTTTCTGGTAGTATCTCAAAGGATGATGGTCCACACTAATTCCACCATTCTTGGAACCAGTTTGGGAATTTGAATTGGGTGCCGTATTTGAAATATATGAGCCAAGAGTGTCTCATATGTTGGTTGTTCATTAAGAAGGCATTGTACCATGCCGTTTGGTAATCCCAATATGTAAAATATGGGTAGTGGTCTATTTTTGTGGTAAATTTAGCTGGGAATTTCTTTGGAGAAGTTGGGTTTTCACTCCAATCTCTTGGTCGAAGAATTTTTAGCATTTGGGCTGTTGAATGGGTAATAAAATTTGGATCTTTTGGGTCTGTGTAATGTTTGAACAATACTGATCCAGTTTGAACCAGTATGTTTTCATAATACTGTTGGGGTTATAAGAATCCAATGGTTTGAAATGCCATCCATTGAAAAGTTATTTTGCAAATATATGTGGAGGTTTTTCTGAAAATTCTTCCTCCATAACAAGAATTTTTTCAAAATATTTGTTTGGAAAATATTGTGAAGATTTTTGTGTAGCAGTCTGTGAAGGCACTACTATCTCTTTTGGAAAAACATCTTGGAAAGAAGTCTCTTTTAAAACATTTTTGAGAGATTTTGGTTTGTGTAAAACAATCTCTTTATTCTTTGAAATCTTTGCTGCTTCAGCAGCAATTTGTTTGAGAGGAGTTTCCTCTTTCATTTTTGAAAAGGCTAATGCTATTTCTAGGGATTGAGAAAGGGACTCAATCCATTTTTTGATTTAAGAACCAATTTCATTTGGATCTTGTGAATATTGAATTATTGTATTTTTGGAGGATTTTGACGATGATGATGATTTCTCATTTTCTTCTTCATGGCAAATTTCATACCGTGACTTAATTGGTTTTGAGGAAATTTGGGTTTTGGATGACTCTCCTCTTTTCCCTTTTTCTTTGTCTCGGAGTTTGGGTGGCATTTTTGAAGAAACTCTCTCGTGAGAAAATCAGGCAAAGAATTAGTTTCTTCTTCGATATATTCAATATCAAAATTAAATATGCTCAAAATTGTCTGTCATCTTGCAAAAATCTGTTTTGAGGGAATTTTTTGAATATCTTTTTGTAAAACTTCTTTTGCTGATTTACAATCGATTCGTAAAAGAAATTTTTGATTTCACAAATCACGTTGGAATTTTTTAATGCACAAAACAATTGATAAAAATTCTTTTTTAATAGTACTATAATTTTGCTGAGTAGGATTCCAGTGTCTGGAAGTAAACTGGACTATTTGCTCTTTTCTTCCTTTAACTTGGTTTAGGATCCCACCGCATCCTATTTTAGAAGCATTTGTTTTTACAATCTTTGGGGGCATTTGGATCGGCTAAATATAAACAAAGAAGTTCAGTGATTTGTTTTTTGATTTGGGTGATAATATTGGTGTGGTTATTTGTCCAAGGTTGTGGATTCTTTTTGAACCTATCATATAACGGTTTACATAATTTGCTAAGACCTGGATAAAAGTCTATGACATAATTGAGGCTTCCTAAGAATCTTTGTAATTGGACTTTATTAAGGATTTGTTCTAGGAATTTGCTGGCAAACTCTATAGACCGTTCTATTGGGGTAATGATTCCTTGGGTAATGTAATGACTTAAAAATCTTACTTTGGTTTGGAACAAACTTATCTTGGATTTAAAAACTACTAAACCATTATTTTTTATGACTTTTATAAATATCAATAAATGTTTGAAGTGTTTTTCTAAATTTTCTGAAAACACTAATACATCGTCGATGTATACTATTGTGAATTGAGAATATTGGTAAAAAATATCATTCATTATTCTTTGAAACTCAGATGGAGCATTTTTTAACCCAAAAGGCATTACATTTCATTCATATTGTCCAAATGGTACAGTAAATACCGTTTTATATCTTTCTTCTTCTTTTATTTTGATTTCCCAAAATCCAGATTTCATATCAAATTTTGACAAAATATTTGCATTACAAAGTTTCTGTAGCAAATCTTTCTTATTTGGTATCGGGTATCTAACCCATTTTAAGGCTAGATTGAGAGGTTTGTAATTAATTACTAATCTTGGTGTTCCTCTTTTGAGTTCTGCATTTTTTATTACGTAGAATGCTGAACAACTCCAAGGAGAACTGCTTTTCCTAATTAAATTTTTATTAAGAAGGTCTTGTATTTCTTTTTTACAAAATTCTTCCATTTTTTTGTTCATTTGTATAGGTCTTGCTTTTGTGCGTATTTGTCTTTGGTCAAAATTGTTTTCATATGGTAATGTTACTTCGTGTTTTTTCCTATTCCAAAAGGCATTAGGAATGTTAGAACAAATTGTTGATTCTATTTCTTCTTTGATTTGATTTATCATTTTTGTATTTCTCTTTTTCTAATTGTTCATCAATTTTTAAAACATATTTCTTCTTTTAGAAAAGAGATTTGCTTCATTTATAATTAATTAAATTATTAATTTGCCCATTATGGATGGATAAAGATTTTAATAAGTTGAGATTTCTTATTTTTGGTTTGAAATTTCTTATTTTTGGTTTTTCTATAAAAGGAAAATCTACTTTAGTGTTTAAAACTTTGGTGGAGATAGAATTATTTGTTACTTTATAAGGTTTGAGTAAGGATATGAATGGGGTTCCTAATATGACATCTTGGGTAATATCTTTTACCATTAAAAAACATGTTCGATATTTTATACCTTTGTTAGATATTTCGCATTGGGAATTTTGTAAGTAATTTTTAGTTTTTTACCATTTGCAGTTTTAAGAGATTCTGATGTTTTGTTATAATACTTTGTTGGAATTATCCCTTCTCTAATGCAGTTTTGGTCCGCTCCTGTATCAAAAGGGCAATTGTTTCTAATTGAAATTCATTGTTTATGACAATATTTACTTTTATTAAATATCTTTGAATAGATACTTCAGTTAGAACCATCATATATTCCTGTGTATTTTCTTGATTCGAGTTCGATTTACGAACTTTTTCGAAGTTTCGTGTTTTAAGGTCTGCATTTGTTCTTTCATTTCTTGTTGTTCTATTTTAAGCTGAGAAAGTTCTAATTTAATTTGTTTTATTTCCAAGCTGTAATTCGAATTTGTAATTTGTCTTGGTTTTATTTTTTCATATTTATTAAATATTATATCTTGTATATTATACATTTGTGATTGACTAGAAATAATTTCTTTTTCGGTTTATCTTTTAATGAGGATTTTAATTTTAAAATGTATTCTCTTTTAAGTTCGGGTCTTGAATTTTATCAATAACTTCAATCATAAATTCTTAATCTTTGGTTAACATATTAATTGAGGTTCATTTTCATCACCGTAAGACCGGGATGTTGTATGTAATTTGTCTATTTATAATTCATCTGTTTTGTAGATGTATCATTTTCGAAGAAGTTGTTTCTAATATAATCTCGTTTAATTTTTGTTCTATTTCTTCATCTAGATTTAAATTATTGATTTTTCTTTTAATTTTACAATATTTTGAGATATGTCCTGGTTTTCACATATATAACAATTTATTGTTTTATCAATTTTGTTTTCAGTTTATTGTTGTTTCTTTCCTTTTCGTATTTTCTATATTTGGGGTTTTATAATATTTTGAAATATTCTTTTTCCTGTTTTTCGGTTTTTCAGGGCAACATGTTTTTGAAGAAGAAGGTTCATTCCTAATGTCAAATTGGTGGCAGAATAATCCCAATTCCTTTATACATTGATATCTTTCTTTCTTAAGTTGTTTTGTAATTTTAAATCTTGAAAATTTTTAATCCTTCTTTTGGGTGAAACTAATTAGTTCACCCTATGTAAGCTTTTCATATGGAATAATACCTCTGTAATTTTCTCTTATTTGATTTCTAACTTTTTCTTCTAATAAAGTGGGAAGTCTTGCTAGAAACTTTTATTTCCAAAATGGTTGTTGGTTATTAGATCTTTGCATAACTCTAGTCATAAAGACATCTTTATACCATTTAAAATCGGTTAATTTTTTGCATTTTAAATTTGATAATAGTTCTGAATTTCTATCTTTAAGATGAGAAGGATCTCCTATAAAGTGTTTAGAGATTGAGAAAATTAAAGTTGCTACTGCATCTTGGATTTCTCTTCCTTATTCATCTAAAATAATTCTTCCTTGGTCATCCTTTTTTATTGCTTTTAAAATTTCTTCCTGTTGGGTTTTAGTGAGTGCATGATCCCACCATCCTTTTAATTGACTAGTAAATCCAGCAACTAAAAGATTAGCTATAGCATGATCACTAATTAATCCATTTTGATTTTGGGTTTTTATAAACATTTGAAACCATTGTCATTTGTTGTAATAAACTAAGAATATTGTATTCAGACATTCCATCTATATTCCATTCATAAATTGTATTAGCATTGTATTTATTCTGGAAAATAGGTTTTCTTCTATATTAAGATTAGGTGCAGTGGTTTTTGGATGATATAATCTTTTTGGTTCTTTCCAAGCCATCTTGTTAATTTGTTGTTCATCTGACTGGTCAGAGTCAGATTGGGAGGATTGGTGTAATGTATTTACTGAATGTTTGGCATGTATTAGGGTATCAGGGGCAATTAATTCAGACTTGTAACTTTCCAAAGCATCAAGTCTATTTTGGATTTCTGTTAAGAAATCATTTTGGGATTTTTGGAAAGGTTTTAGAATCTCATAAGGTGTGAATATTGGTTCTTTAGAACTTTTCTCGGTTATCTCTTTTACTGGTTCTTTCTTGATCGGTTGACTTTCCACCAAATTCTCAATATAATCTAATTGTTTTCCTATTTTATGAAGATTGATATTTGTATAATTGTTTTTTTCTACTATCATTTTAATATCTTTTGATGAGATTTGTTCTCCTGCATCAGGAGCTCTCATTCTTAAAGGATTTGCTTTTATTCCAGTATTTTTGTGAAGATATTAAACCTCCATTAAAGGGGGATGTCGAGATTCAACTTCTCATTTATTAGTCTGCCATCTAGTATTATGTTTTATTGTATTAACAAATTCTGAATAATATTCTTCAAACCATTCAAAGAATTTTATATGGATTTTATGGGTATTCATAAATTCATAATATTCTTGAAGAATGCTTTCTCTTTTATCATTATACTGTTTAAAGTAATCTTCTCTTTTTGCTAATTTTTGTTGAAATAGAAGTGCTTTCTACACCATTCTTTGTTTATCTCAAAAGCTTTTTCTAAAACAAATATTTCTGAATTTTCTCCTTATCTTGCATTATTAGTCATTGATGAATATGTTGGTGACATATTAGGTGAATTTTGGGGACTCTCTTCCTGTCTGACATAGATAGGTTGAGCTATATTTAAGGAATTATCTATTCCTTATAAATTGGTTTTAAATGTTGTTGGGATAGAAGAGACAGAGGCTCTGGCTGTCTTAAAATCTACTGTTTGTGTTTCTTGATTTGACTCTTCTTCTAAACTTAACCTTCTAAAAGTTGTGCTGGTACTTCCTATTTTGAAGGAGTACCTTGGAGGGATTCTTTGTGGCCTGTTGAATTTTAATTCAACTGTGCCATCTAGGTGCTGAGAGATTTCACTTAATGAAGTGTTTCTTATGGAAGTTGGTGCCACAGGGTCTGTATCACCCTCAAGTTTCCACTTATTAGGAAGGTTTATCTCATGCCATTGTATTGTTCTTGGGATTATGGTATGAGATCTTGTGGTATCTGTCTCTATTTAGAGGGTTTCTCCTTTTGGGCTTTGGAGTAAAGCCTTGGTATTAACAACATAATACATAGCTTTGAAATGGAGTCTATAGACTAATGTTAATACTTCTGTACCAGGAAGCATTTTGTAGTTATGGGTATGTATTTGGAGGGTCAAAGATTGTAAAATATTTTTGTCAGTCAAAGAAATCATAAAATTTGGATAACAATTAAATGTATCGGGCCGGTACATAGGCTTGTTTCTATAGTTCCTAATAATGAGTCATTAAACATGATGTGTCTTTGGTCTCTTAAGACAACTAAAATTGAGGTATTTTTAGTGGCTTCAACACTAAGAGGTTTGACACCAACCTGGACTAGTCCAAAATGGACATATTTGTATCTCTGTTCTTTAAGTTTATTAATGACGACTCTATCTAATAATTGGATTGTTTCATATTCTTTTTGAATAGGTAAACTCCATTTTTTTTATTTTTATAACGTAACTACAAAAAGTATTTAAATTTTCAAAAGTTGTTTTCTTGTAGACTTGGTTTGTTGGAACTCTTGGAAGAGTCCAATTATCAAATCTTTGAGGAATATTTTCATAATGTTCTTCTTGTTCATTAACAGTGTTTTTTGAGGTTTGGTCGGATTCTTGGGATTGATTGGAAACAAAGCTTACAGAAGAATTGGTTCTTCTAAGGAAATGAAACATTCTTTGTTTTCTTATTTCCTACAAGGGGGTTCTACTATCTGGACTTCCACCTTATTAAAGTTGCCTACAGGAATACTTTGTCCTTGACACGCCTAACCCATGGCTAATTGGACAGTGTATCAATACTCAGCAAAATAATAATACATTAATGTAGACAGTTAAACTAGAACTTGGAAATACTGAAAACAAATTGAATATTTCAAAACTTAGAAATACCTGTTCCTCCTTGCCTCTAATACTAAACTCTCCCGAGGATCTGAGGATTGGGTTTGGAATGAGATAATCGTGATTTGAAAACTTAAAAATTTGGAATGAGATAATCGTGATTTGAAATTTGTAATAAAAATTTTAAAACTTAAATTTTGAAAACTTAAAAATTTGGAGAAACTTTAAAACTTTGGAGAAATGAGTTTTGATTTCTGAAATGGGTATTTCGAGTCCATTTTTCATTCTGAATCTTATAGCCTTTTATAGAGAGTTATTATCTCTTTACATCATTTGAAACGAGAAAATTTTCCCTTTCATCGTTACATATTTGAGACTTTGATTAAAACTTTTCAGAGAATATATTTTCTAATTACAAAAATACAAATTACAGAGAATATTTACTATTCATGCATCTTTTCTTACAGAGAATATTTACTGTTTTTGTCAGGAAATATTTCCTCTTCACTCGTATTTTCTTGAAGGGAATATTTACTGTTTTCGTTATGGAATATTTCCTATTCACTCGTCTTTTCTTGCATCATTTTTTCTTGGTACTGGTGATGGTTACTGAAGTGGTATCATCTGCAAGATCCACCATCTTGATTGAGGATGCTGAATATTTCTCATCTTCGGATTCAGAATCCAATGAACTGAGCATTTCAACCATGAGTTTTTTGTATTCATCTTTGGTCTTGGCTTAAGTTAACATCGCACTAGCTGTCGACTTTGCTTGAAGGAATTTTGCTGTGGTTTGATCTGGGGCTGCGAACTTATATAATCTTGGATTCTTGTTGAAAAAATTATCCAAATATTTTGAATCATATTTTTCATCATTAAATTTGTCCCACCATTTAGTCCTGTAGTTCCGAACTAGTAATGGAATTCCAGTATATTGATCTTGCTCACAATAATAATTCCATGAAACAATCCAAGAAATGCACAGTTTTGAGAAAAATGGATTGTCCTGTAAATGTGTTTTTGGTCTGGTTCAGGCTGAAATTTGTCAAAGAATTTGGGCCATAAGTTTTGAATTTTTTCTGGTAGTATCTCAAAGGATGATGGTCCACACTAATTCCACCATTCTTGGAACCAGTTTGGGAATTTGAATTGGGTGCCGTATTTGAAATATATGAGCCAAGAGTGTCTCAAATGTTGGTTGTTCATTAAGAAGGCATTGTACCATGCCGTTTGGTAATCCCAATATGTAAAATATGAGTAGTGGTCTATTTTTGTGGTAAATTTGGCTGGGAATTTCTTTGGAGAATTTGGGTTTTCACTCCAATCTCTTGGTCGAAGAATTTTTAGTATTTGGGCTGTTGAATGGGTAATAAAATTTGGATCTTTTGGGTCTATGTAATGTTTGAACAATACTGATCCAGTGTGAGCCAGTATGTTTTCATAATACTGTTGGGGTTTTAAGAATCCAATGCTTTGAAATGCCATCCATTGAAAAGTTATTTTGCAAGTATATATGGAGGTTTTTCTGAAAATTCTTCCTCCATAACAAGAATTTTTTCAAAATATTTGTTTGGAAAATATTGTGAAGATTTTTGTGTAGCAGTCTGTGAAGGCACTACTATCTCTTTTGGAAAAACATCTTGGAGAGAAGTCTCTTTTAAAACATTTTTGAGAGATTTTGGTTTGTGTAAAACAATCTCTTTATTCTTTAAAATCTTTGCTGCTTCAGCAGCAATTTGTTTGAGAGGAGTTTCCTCTTTCATTTGTAAAAAGGCCAATGCTACTTCTGTGGATTGAGAAAGGGACTCAATCCATTTTTTGATTTGAGAACCAATTTCATTTGGATCTTGTGAATATTGAATTATTGTATTTTTGGAAGATTTTGACAATGATGATGATTTCTCATTTTCTTCTTCATGGCAAATTTCATACCATGACTTAATTGGTTTTGAGGAAATTTGGGTTTTGGATGACTCTCCTTTTTCCCTTTTCCTTTGTCTCGAAGTTTGGGTGGCATTTTTGAAGAAACTGTCTCGTGAGAAAATCAGGCAAAGAATTAGTTTATCCTTTGATGTATTCAATATCAAAATCAACTATTCTCAAAATTGCTTGCCATCTTGCAAAAATCGATTTTGGGGCAATATTTTGAACATCTTTTTGTAAAACTTCTTTTGCTGATTTGCAATCGATTCGTAAAAGAAATTTTTGATTTAATAAATCACTTTGGTGTTATATTGAATTTTGGTGTTATATTGAATTTTGACCCAGTAATTTTGATGTTTGGCTAGTTAATTAAGGAAAAATGACTAAATGCGTAAAATGCGTAAAATTTCATTATCATTGATTATTACTAGCTAAAACACATTATTTATGTTTGTTTAGGTGTTTTAATGGTAATTATGTAATTTTTATTAACATGGTATGGTTAGTGGATGTTTATGTCATATTTTTATATGTTATTTAAATATTAAAATGATAATATAAAAGCAAAAACGTGAAAATCAAATCATCATCTTTCTATTTGGTTTTCTATCACCGAAGCTCTATTGTTAAAGGCTAAAGAATTTCGGTCAAGACTAGCCTTTGCATGTAAATTAATTTTATACTCGTTTTTCATTAATTTTATGTTTTTGAGATACGATCAAAGTTTTGAGAACTTGCCATTGATGTTCTTGAAGCTTTTTATATGTTAATGCCGTGGTTTGAAGTATGAAGATGAAATAAGACTACTTTGTAAACTGATTTTAATTAGTTTTGAGTTTAGGGACTAAAATGATAAAATGTTGAAATTAGTTTGAAAAGTTTATAAATTTTAGAACTTGAGGGCTGTATAGAGATGTTATTGAATTCGGCACCATGCTTTAGGGTTTAATTGTGAAAAATAAGCTTGTTTTAGTTTTAGGGACTAAGTTGAATAATGTGTAAAATTGTAGGAAATTGTAAAAAATGTTGATAGGAATTCTTATGGATAAAATTTGGTATTACAATGTAATTGAGACTGATAAATTGAAATAAATTACTATATAGATCAAGAGCCGGTAGATAATCGTGGAAAAGAGAAAATTGTTTACTAATCCTTGATATTGTTATCTCTGTTGTTTGGCCTTGGTACGTTCATGTGGTATTTTTTTTTGTATTTTGATAACATTTTATTAAATCCTATATATTGTGGATATGAATGTAAGTTTGGAAGTTGCAATTAGTACAAGGTGAAAAAATGGATTAAAATGGGAATTATTATATTGGTATATGCATCGTGCCTGGATGAACATAGGATATGATACAATTGGCATCCCAATAGGTTATTTTGCGTATTATATAGGTTATCTATTGTAATTCGGTGTAGCAGATTAAACTAGTTTTCACACTTAAAGAGTCTAAATACAAGCATTTTCATTACATTTTAGTTAAGTTTCTTTAGTTTTACTTATATTCAATAAAATGTGCAAATTGAGTCTTTTATTGACCTTAAGGGTCGAACGAGGCCTAAGGGAGAGCTAACGTACTTTGTAAGTGTGCAGGAGATCATTAGAAGGCATTTTAGGACGATGCTATGTCGTAACACGGGAGGTCTAATGTCACAACATAGGGAACACAATGAAGAAAACTCAAGTCTGCCTTCAATGTCGCGGCACAGACTGAGGGTGTCATGACATACCCCTGAAGATGGCTACAGAGGAAAATTCTGGTTGCTATGTTGTGACACATGTCTTGATGTGTCGCTACATCGACTCTAGATGGAAATTAAACACGAGGTAGGGGCACTTTGGCCTGCACAGTCGAACTTAAAGCTTAGGAACTTCAACTGATCTAAGGTTAAGGACGACGACCACCTGAAGGCTATAAATTGGCTCCTTTGGCACATGTTATGGACACCTTTCCCATTAACCTAGTTTCTTTCTTTAGATTTGGTTTCGTTTTCTTTCTTAAGTTTTTAGAGTTTAGCTTATTTGTTTGTTGTTTTCTTTCAAGAGATCTGGATTGTGGAATCATTCAACTCTATGGATTTATGCTTAATATCAATACAATCAGGCTCTTCCATTTACTCTATCTTGTTGATTTAATTAGCAAGTTTTCTTTTTACATCGATTATTTATTGTTGATGAATACCATGAGGAACTAATCATTCTATGGGGGATTAGCGAGTGGAGGTATGATTTGTTAACTATTTTCTAGGGTTACTCAACGGATCTATTGTTTGGGAAAGGGAGAACGTGAAATAAAACCTAGGCCTAACAACCTCAAGAAGTCATCAAGGTTGGAATTAACCCAAAATTGGTATTGTCCATACGTGAACACCTTAACCCCAAACCAATATGGACTGTGAGGTTAGAAGATAAGTAGTTCTTGCTGACTCGTTATGTTAATGGAAGATTGGAAGATTCTGCTAGGGTAGCAACTAGTTGCTTGACGAAGAACCCGAGACGATAGTTGATGGAGATTACCGAAGTGAGCTAATCACCCATAGTAAGATTTGATTTATTCTTCCTTTTTAATCTCTTAAATCTTATCTTTTCATGTTGTTTTATTTTTATTATTATAAAACCCCCAAAATCCTTTATTTTATATTCTTTGTACTATAACTAAATGGAAAGTGCTAATTAGATCTTTTAGTGTTTAGGTTAGAATTGATCTAACGGCCGCCTCCATTGGGTACGATCCTTGGAGTACTCACTAGACCCGTATACTTGTGGATATCGCCTCGTAATTTTATATTGTTGGCGTTAGTACGTCCAGAGGCGATCAAGTTGTTGGTGCCGTTGCCAAGAGGCAACGTCACTAGATTGATTTTAATATTTGTATGTTATAATTACAAATTTCAATTGATTTTTTTAATTAACACTTCTAACATTTGTTTACTTTTAGGGAACCTAAATACAAAACAATCAGTTGGCACAAAGTCATGGATGACTTCTATTATATGTTGTCTGATGAAGACTTCGATTATGATGAAGATATTTACGAAGGAGTCTTTGAAGATTGGGAGATCCAATAGAATCAACTATTACTAATGTTTGAATTAAGTCAACTTCGAGGAGAAACCCTAGCTCGTCCCCAAGATGGTAACGACCACAATGATATGCCATCAGAAATATACCAAGAGGTGCCAAGTCCAAAATTGCGCAGATAGGAGAATGTCATCATAGGTGCTTATGAGGAAGGAGAAACCCTAGACTATTATTCATACCAAGGGTGTCGCAAAATACCCTTGAAGATGGCTATAGAGGAACATACTAGTTGCTATGTTGTGACATAGGTCCTAGTTTGTCATGACATCGACTCTGGGATGGAAATTAAACACAAAGTAGGGCGTTTTGGTCTGCACAATTGAATTTAAGGCTCGAGAAGTTCAGCTGACCTAGGGTTTAAGACAACAACCACCTAAAAGCTATAAATAAGCTTCTTAGGCACATGTTATAGACACCTTTTCCATTCACCTATTTCCTTCTTTAAACTTAGTTCATTTTCTTTTTTAGGTTTCTAGAGTTTAGTTTATTTGTTCGTTGTTTTCTTTCAAGAGATCTGGATTATGGAATCATTCAACTCTATGGATTTAAGCTTAATATCAATAAAATCAGGCTCTTCCATTTACTCTATATTGTTGATTTAATTAGCATGCTTTCTCTTTACATCAATTATATATTATTTATGAATGCCATGGGAAAATAATCCTTCTATGGGGAATTAGTGAGTGGAGGTATGATTTGTTAACTGTTTTGCAGGGTTACAAAACGTATTAGATATTTGGGAAAGGGAGAATGTGAAACAAAACCTAGGCCTAACAACCTCGGGAAGTCATCAAGGTTGGAATTAACCCAAAATTGGTATTGCCCATCCCTGAACAGCTTAACCCCAAACCAATATGGACTGTGAGGTTGGAAGATAAGTGGTTCTTGCTGACTCGTTATGTTAGTGGAAGATTGGAAGATCCTGCTAGGGTAGAGACTAGTTTATTGCCAAATAACTTGAGACGACAGTTGATGGAGATTACCGAAGCGAGCTAATCACCCATACTAAGATTTGATTTATTCTTCCTTTTTAATCTCTTAAATCTTATCTTTTTTATGTTGTTTTATTTTTATTACTGTAAAAACCCCCAAAATCCTTTATTTTGTATTCTTCGTACTATAATTGAATGGAAAGTACTAATTAGATATTTTAGTATTTAGGTTATAATTGTTTTAGCACTCGCCTCCCTTGGGTACGATCCTCGTAGTAATCACTCACTCCATTGTAAAACTATTTTACAACTAGACCTCATAATTTAATAATTTAATATAGTATTCACACTCTTTTCATTAATACGTCCGGAGGCGGTCAATAGGATTGAAATTTGATGAGCTTATGATTGTAACAGCCCAAAATATGGCCTAAGAGTTTTAGGGGTATTTTAGGGAGTTTAGCCTTAAAGTTTTGAAATTTTGGGACATGGTATATTAGTAAATTTTTTTACTATGGTTTTTAAAAAATTAAATCAATTTCTGAAAATGAGATTTAAAGACCTTGAATTTTGAAAATTGGTCTGATTTGTAAATGAGTCAAGATTGTAAGGTTTTAAGAGGTAATTAGACTAGATTTTTTGAATAATTGCTTGTGGACATGATTCAATGCGTTATTTGAGAATTTAGTTGTAGCCTAAGCCTTATTTGAGAATTTAGTTGTAGCCTAAGCCCTTACTCTAAATTTCGAGTGTATGCTTTCTATTTCCCTTATTTTATTTTTGGTAAATTATGTGATTATGAGGATATTTATGGATTGATTATTATGATGTGATATTGTGATATGAGACATGTGTGATGACTATTGTGAATTGTATTGTGTTGTGGGCATGTTAAATATGCTTAATAATAGTGATGATGTGGTGTTAGCAACATAAATGTGCAGTAAAAGTGTGCAAAAACTAGTAAGTACGCATGTGTTGAATTATGGAATATAATGCTAATGTAACAAGTTATGTATGTGATAAACCGATTTTAATGCACTCATATGTGGTTGGATTCGTGATGGCTCAATGAGCATTATTGTGACACTTTAACTGCAATTAAATGTGAATCCGATAAGCACGCATTGTGTACAAGTTGTGATGTGAATTGATGAATATGAATAGATATGATGTGCATTAAATCAATAACTAAATTTGTGTAATTGTGGATATTTTGGCCTTATGACCTTATGAGACTGTTGGATATAGTTGGCATGCCATATGATTATGAGTACTCACCTATATGTGTTTTGTGATTTGAGCGTTGAGGCCCTAGGACATGTTGGAGAGATAAGGGAATGTGAGCTAAGCTCCATTCAACGAGACATGTTTGGTGTGTTGGAGAGTGTTAGCTTTATGCTTCACTTTTGGGACATATTTGACTCTATGAGTTTATGTGGTGTGTTGGAGATCCGTGTATCCGACGAGTGATGATACAGCTCACTTTTACGTTTGATAGCTTAAGTGCTAAATTAAGATGTTTTGAGTATTGTGATATATGCTTAAATGTTATGTGATTATATGTATATTATGATATATGCTTGAATGTTATGTGATTATACGAGTACTGTGATATATGCATAAATGTTATGTGATTATATGAGTACGGTGATATATGCTTAAATGTTATGTGATTATATGTATATTGTGAGATATGCTTGAATGTTATGTGATTATATGAGTATTGTGATATATGTTTAAATGTTATGTGATTATATGAGTATTGTGATATATGCTTGAATGTTAGGTGATTAATGTGTAATATGATATATGATTAAAAGTGAATATGTTTACCATGTAAAAGAACTAGAAAATTAATGCACGAGTAAGTATATTTGACACTAGTGTTGGAACTATTGAGGTTGTGCTATATGGTTGTTTCGTTAATGCTTGATGAATTGTTTACATGGTAGTTATTCTAGGCATTCACTGAGCTTGTTGAGCTCACCCACTCCTTTTAAACCTTTGCAGAGTAGTTGAGTGCCAGTGTGAGCAGTGTGGTTCCAAGGGGTGATCCAAGCAAGTCCATTTTGCTTTTCATAGGTGTTATTGTTATTTGTTTTCATTTTGGGAATAAGGCAATGTGGTAGAGTTTTACTGATATTTGCCTTGAAGTTTTGGATGCTTCCATAGATTATTAATTCTTAAGTTTATGAGATTTGTTTTGTATTTTGTTGATTATTGCTCGGACTTACTTTCGATGCTTGTTTGATGATGATAGCATTTTGATGTTTGTTTGATGATGATATGATAGCATGATGAATTAGTACAAGTTGGAATGACTTATATGCTTAAAAATGTTGTATTTTTTGGTCTGAAGCAGAGGTATCGATATTTGTGTTGTAAAAATGATACCTCTATGATTTGGAAATGTGCAGGAAGTCAGAATCGTAACTTGGTATCGATAACCTATCTCAAGTATCGATACTCAGGGTAATTTTATCGATACTTTTTCAATTGTACCAATATTTTCTTGTGTTTTGATTTTTGGTCGAGAAACAGAATGCTGATTTGGTACCGATTTTCCATATGATATCGATACCGTGGAAGGAAAATATCGATACCCATGTTCTAGTATCGATACCTATGTGATTGTCTTAGAAATTTGCTAAGTGGTCCTAATTTTTTTTAATTATTATTATAAGTTTATTTAAAGTATGTTTGGCATGTTCTAATGATGATTGATATAAATTTTGACTGAAATTTTATAAGATCATTGGTAAAGAGGATGATTTCTTAATAATGTGACAATTTACTATGAGTATGACATTAGACGGTGGTGTGACATCCTAATATTCAGGCTTGGCGACCAAGGGTATAGGGTGGTACAATGGTATATGACTTGTTACTATACATTGAGTAGATTGGAATCCAATATTTTTTACGGATTACTAAGTTATATTTACAGTGATTCTGGCGTGATTCTGGGGCGGATGTAAAGCCTATAGGCTTGGCACTTGGTGCCCAGGCATGTTCTTGGTTGGATTAGCCCGATTGAGCATTCTGGCATGTTTTGGGTGGATAATTGTGTATCTGTATCTATTTATATAGTTCATTGGGTTTAATCTTGATGGTTTAATGATATAATGATGTGTATATCAAACTTAGAAATAATACTTTGGTGAATGATTTGTAAATTTGTTCATGTTTTCCGATTCTATGTCATGACTTGGTATTGAATGATCTTATACTGTTTGAATGGTTTTATAATTGGTGCTGTAACACCCCTAACCCGTATTCGTCTTCGGAACATGGTTACGGAGCATTACCGGAGCTTTCAAATCATATGAACACATATTTATAAACATTTCATATCATATCAATAAACATATTAAAACCAAGTCAAAACATACATATTGTCCCTTATACGAGCCCTCGAGGCCCTAAATACACGTTAGAAACAAGTCAGGAATAAATCAGAAACTTAGAGAATTTTTCAGAAAACATTGAAAAATTTCAACACTGTAGGGGTCACACGGCGGTGTGAGTAGAGATATGCCTGTGACTCACACCGCGTGGGCATTCGTAGTAGGGACACACGGCCGTGTCCCAGCCCGTGTCCGTGTAACTCATTGGCTTGGGTCACACGGCCAAGCCACATGCTCGTGTGCCACGTAGTGTGCTAGGCCGTGTAACAGCCTAACTTGCAACCCTTTAAACGCTACAAGGGACATATGACCATGTCACACATGGCTGAGACACACGCCTGTGTCTCTGCCCCTGTGGATGAAAATAGGCCATTTTACAAGCCATTTTTCTCACCCAACATGGCATATACCTGTAACCAAAATTGCACATATACACAAGCCATAACAAGACATCAAAATCTTGCATAAACAAGTCACATCCATATGGTATAATATCATACAAACAATATGCCCTTAGGCACCTCAAATGACAATATGTAAACATGTCTAACTATGTAATCTAATTGACCCAAAATGATCAACTAACTTCCAACTAGATTTGCCTCAACACATACCATAAAATCTACTCACTAAAACATACCAAATGGTACTAAACATGTCATTCAACTACAAAGTACCAATACAAAACATTTCTAACAAGTTACAAACCATATATAATATGCATATCCAAAACATACTTTCATCTTCCACAATTCAAGCATATCAAGCCAAACATCATAGATAAAAGGCTAATATTTACATGCCACAACTAAATTCATTTAAACACCAAAATACCATAACTCAAGCCAAACTAAATGGCCATTTCAACATTCAAAACACATGGCCAACATTAGCCAAAATGGCTATAATATGCCATTATAACCAAAATCAAAACAACAAAAAGTACCAAAAGAGCTGATGGATAGTGTGATATAGCTCCGACAAGCTTCCAACCCGAACGAGCTTCTAATACACTATAAGGCATGGAAAATGACACAGTGTAAGCATATAAGCTTAGTAAGTTCGTATAACATAAAGCATAACTTACCATTTCAAAACATAATAGGTAAGATAACATGGCATAATCCAACTTATACTTGGCCAAAGCCTAAATATGTACAACAAACGTGTTAGCCATTTGATCATATAGCATAGGCTATGTAATCAAGAATGAACACAACAGATAATTATATCTCATATACATGTATCATCCATTTCAATTCTCAATACGCCATGTAGTACTAATTCAATGTAATTCACATATGTCATTGTATTAGTTCATATTGTACTCTCACCATACTATATCAGAGTAGTGCCCGTTAAATCGTTTAGAATACCGTGGGATATCCAGAATAGCTCACACATGGTGTGCTAAATCATATAATTGTAATCCGTCAAATCCTGTACATGTATGCTCACACAAGCTGTGAAAATGGGCCTACTCACACGAGTCGTGGGTCATAACATAGCTACACGATACTGCTCACACGAGCTGTGGAGTATTAGCAACACATGCTGAATCTCAGCCATCGATAGGACGTTCAGGACCATCACACGAATCATGTAAACCCTAAAGACATGTCATTTGTATCCTACGAGTTTCTAAGGTTCAAACGGGGCTCGGTAATAGTCGTATATTATTGGATATGTAACATGTATATACGTATAGCAATTCACAACACAAGTATATTTGAATCAAAAGCATATATACACAATTTAATTACACGAACTTACCTCGACTAGTATATGTAGATACTGAGGTGATTAATTCGAGACTTTCTCTTTGCCCCAATCTAAAGTCGTACGAGGTCTATCTTAATCTATGTGGACAAATATAATTCAATTTAATATGCATTTTATTCAATTTAACCCAAAATCATATTTTGGAAAAATTATCATTTTGCCCGTATACTTTTCATTTCTTTGCAATTTAGTCCCTAGCTAAAAAATGGAAATTCGTGAAATCCCACCACAACCCACTATGGCCGAATATCAACTAGGTCCCTGGAAAGCCTTATATTTAATTTATTTAACAATTTCTCCATGTAAAATTTCTAATTTTAAATTTAACCCTTATTTGACAATTTTATCCAAAATCTCTTTACAAAAGTTGTTTATCTATCAACAACTATCCATTTTCTATCATCAAACATAAAAAATCATGTATATTCATTAATGGTAAAACCCTAATAGTTTAACAGTTTCATAAATTAGTCCTCGGGCTAGCTATATTAAGCTACAACGACCCCGAAAAGGTAGAAATCAATAAAAAAAGGACAAAAATGCATACGTAATCAAGCAAACAAGGTGGCCGAACCCTAGCTCAACAATGACTTCTTTTTTTCTTCTAAATTTGATTAATGATGATGAATATGGATGATGGTTTTGTTTTATTTGATTAATATTATCATTATTTTACAATTTACTTAATTAACCTTAAAAATTAATCAAAATTTCAATAATGCCAAACCATCGTATTCCAGTATCTTCATTAGTGGTCTAACTACCATATAAGAACCCTTACTTTCAGGTTCTATAGCTATTTAATACTTTTAACTACTAGAACTCAACTTTTGCACTTTACGCAATTTAATCCTTTTTATCAAATTGAGCATGTAAACGGTAAAATTTCTTAACAAAATTTTTATATGGTATTACTATCATGCTATAGGAAATAAAACAATAATAAAATAAACATTTCAATTTTGAATTTATGGTCCTGAAACCACTTTTTTGATTTCACTAAAAGCAAGTTGCTACAACTCTCCCCCTAAAAGGATTTTCGTCCTCGAATATCTTACTAGAAAAGAGGTTTGGATATTGCTTTTTCATAGCTTCTTCAAGTTCCCAGGTAGCTTCTTCTATTCCGTGTCATTGCCAAAGAACCTTTACTAAAGCTATGTTATTGTTTATCAATTCTTTCACCTCTCATGCCAAATTTATGATTGGTTCCTCACTGTATGACATATCAGGCTGAATCTCGACATCCGTCGAGGAGATAACATGTGAAGGGCCGACCGATACGTCGTAACATAGACACGTGAAAAACATTATGAATCTTTTCTAATTCTGACGGTAAAGCTAATTGATATGCAACAGGTCCAATTCTTTCAGTAATCCCATATGGCTTGATAAATCGTAGACTTAGCTTTCCTTTGCGACCGAACCGAAGAACTTTCTTCCATGGCGATACTTTTAAGAATACTCTACCATTGACTTGAATCTCTATGTCTTTACATTTAAGATCTGTATATGATTTCTGGCGATCTAAAGCTGCTTTCAAACCATCCTAGATCACTTTTACTTTTTCTTTAGTCTCACGAATCAAATAAACCCTTTGTATCTTTTTCTCACTGAGCTCAGTCTACTATAATAGAGTTTGACATTTACGACCATATAAAGCTTCATACGGTGCCATCTTTATACTCGACTAAAAACTATTGTTATACTCGAATTCGACCAACAACAAATATTTCTCCTAGTTGCCTTCAAACTCTAATACACAGTAACAAAGCATATCCTCGAGACTATGAATTACTCGATTGGACTGACTATCGGTTTGAGGATGAAATGCAGTACTAAAATGCAATCACGTACCTAATGCTTCCTATAATTTTCTCTAGAATCGTGATGTAAACTGCGGAGACTAACACTCCATGTAATCTGAAAATCTCAAACACATATAATTCAACTAATTTCTCAAGGAAGTAATCTGTACGTACCAGAATAAAATATGTTGACTTCGTCAAACGATCAACAACAACCCAAATAGCATATTTCTTTCTTGGAGATAAGGGTAAACCCGATACGAAGTCCATAGTAACTCGATCCCATTTCCACTCCGGTATCATCACTGGTTGTAACAATCCAGAAGTTACTTGATGTTCAAATTTAACTTGCTGACATACTAAGCATCTCGATACAAAGTTAGAAATTTCACGTTTCATTCCCAACTACCAGTACGTCTATTTCAAAACACTGTACATCTTATTACTTCCCTGATGAACAGAAAAACTACCACTATGAGCTTCGTGCAAGATTTCATGAATGAGCACAGGAATTTTTGGTACACAAACTCTACCTTCGAAAAATAAACAATCATCGAGTCCCATCTGAAATTTTGAATCAGAAGTCGACTCACATTGTGCCTGTTTAGCTAGCAACTCGTCATCACATCTCTGAGCTTCACAGATCTACTATAAAAACATCGGTTTAGCTTTCAACTCGGCTAGGATTGAACCATCATCAGATAATGTTAGTCGCGTGTTCATCGCTTGTAAAGCAAATAAAGACTTTCTACTCAAAACGTCAATAACTACATTCGCTTTTCCCGGATGATAATCAATGGTAAACTCATAATCTTTTAACAATTTGAGCCATTGGAATGACGAAAATGTGCAAGTGTACACAATCACAACAAGTAATAAAGTGACAAGTAAATGTTGAGTTATCGTACCCATAGGGATTATGAAAAGAATTATTTATGAATGCTATTTAAAACATTTTGGTGAAGAAAAATACTTTTTTTTGAAGAGGGTGATTAAAAAGTAAGATTTTAAACTAAGTAAACTAAATAAATAAATCTCAAATGCACGGTTTCAAAATACGATTTTAATCAAGATGACATAATTATGTTAGATTAATTACATTTCTTAACTTAGAATTATTAAACTCATGTTTATCTTTATTACGAATAAGTTCACGACAACTTGGTAATTTGCTAACTTATGAACATACTCACCTACCAAAATCCATTTATCTCTTGACTATATCCCTATGTCAATTCAACCGATTAAACAAATCTTAATAGGCAAATATGTTATTGCACGTACATACTTATTAAATCAAAATAATCTCTTGTACATATCCCTATGTCAATTCAAACAATTAACTCGATTTAATAAGCACATAAAAGACTATGTAGGTAACAAAGTATCCTTACCTTAAAACAGTTTAATCACAATAATCTTGCAAGTTATGCAAGGTAAATGTATCGTCAGATACCATTGATAATCTAACCCTCAGCTACCTTAGATGATTAAACATGCACTGATTAAGTATTGTGTCCATTAATTACAATTTCAATCTGTTTAAATAATTAATTCATTAGTTACCTAACAATTGTAATGCAAGAATAACTTAGTCATGATTTTACTTAATCAAGCATCTTACTGGGGCCTATAACAACATAAACACAATTTCAATAATTTTAACAAACGAAATGCAATCAACCTAACACGAATTAAATTCATGCTAATTTGATTAAATTAACCATTAAAATAACATGAATATTCATAGATATGTTTAGCATAACAACATCAGAAATTAAAGAGATCGGAAACAAGAATCAAATTCGGTGTTTTCCCGTGGCTTCGCTAGTTGCTCCGTTCTTCCTTCTCCGTTGTCCTCGTCGACCAAGGCTACTGTGAACACTTAATTGTTGCTCCAAATAGCTGATGAATACCCCTTTCCCAAGTGGAGAAATCGGCAAGAGAGTAAGGGAATTTTGGAATGGAAAAGAAGAGAGAAAGTAGAGAGAAGAGAGGAAAGATGTGAATGCTTGAGATGTGTTTTTCAAATTACCAGCCGAAGGGGTTTTTTTATAGCTGAGTAGGACTACTAAAAATAGCTAAAATTATCAGCCAAAGAGCCCTCCCTTAGCCGGCCACACATGTGGCAAGATTGATAGTTTCAACTTTGCTAATTTAGGCTTGGTGCAAATTTATAAAGCCACCAATTATGGAGGGGTTTGGATGCAACTTGAACAAGTCTGCAAGGGGCTCTTTGCAAGCTTAAATAATCAGCTAATAAGCTGATTTGGGTCAGCTCTTGGGACAGTTTTTGGGCTGTCCATTTCTTGGTCGGTTCAGTTCACTTGGTTTAGTTCAACTGGACCACTTTTTCATAAGTAATTAATAATAATTTATTAACCCAAGTTAAATTAGATATAAATTAAAATTAATTATATTCTAAATTAATACATATAATTTTGGACCGTCTTAGGCTAAAATTTAGTTTGCCTCGATACTTCAAATTACTCTCGGTTTTGTGCTTCTAGTAGTGTTTGCCGAGCTATTTTTCGCCCTTTGTGCAAATTTGTCGAAAATAACCAAAATTCATCAAAATTAATTATAAAATTAACTAAACTTCAACATGTTCATATTTTAAGTGCACTTTAGTTATTTTGTAAAAATTAATTATTTTTTCGATAAGAATTTTATCAAAACTGTATGATTTTAAGTTAAAAAGGTATGTAAAAATCTGTAAATTTCCGTGTTTCCACACCCCCAAACTTAATTCATTGCTCGTCGTGAGTAATGAAAAATTAAAAAGAATTACTCAGAAAGCACCTTTGAAAAATTCCTTCAGAATAACATTCTTCCCAGAATTATGAATTTAATATACTTATGCTCAAAAACAAGAAATTTTATAGTTATGCTACTTAAGTATACATATCGTTCAAATTAATCTCAACAACTATTATGGTAACTCAATTAGACTAAATGCTTCCTTAACAAGACATGCTAACCCTTACCAATTTGATTTTATTTCCTTATTCAAGATTAAGCTGCAATCATTAAGTTTAACTTATGCCTTCATATGTTGAACATAGCAATTTCTCTCCACTAATGTAGGTAACATATAAAACTTGAATCAATAGGTCTTTAAAAAGATTGTAACGTAGCTAGGCTAGAGGTAGGTAAAAGATAGATAAATTTAGGCTTTTAAACCATTGACTCAGCTTCAATCGGACCTTTGGAATAATTTCCCTCAATACACTAACTTACTTTGCTTTCACATGCTACTTTATACATCTATTTTCTTTCAAGTACATGTGCTCTTTTTTTTTTGAGCATTTGGTACTTCTTTCAACTCTCCCAAACTTATTTTCAAAGAATATTCTGAATAGTACTAAGTCTAGTGTTTGAGACAATTTAAAGATAATTAAGAGAGAAGTGATGGCTAAATATTGCAAGGGTTCAAATAAAATTAGGCCATATAGTCTCAAAGTTGGGTTTCAAAGGATAAAATTTCATCAAGGTTGGCTTGAAAGGCTCAAACAGTCCAAACAAGAGTTGCCTAAATCATTTTCAACATTCTATACTTCCTAGGATTTTGCCTAAAGAAACTACTAAGTTAATTCTAGAGACTTAAACTTTCATGCATGCCTACCTTTCTTAAGGAACTAAAAATTTTATGGTACGATTTGCATGCTTTATTAAAAATACATTTATATCATTATTCAGCAAACATAACAATTTATTAAAATAATAGAACTTTATTTATACTGAAGTTTAGCATACTTAAAAAAATTTCAAATTATTGAACAAAATATATCCTAATCATAATTAAAAGAACTATTTATTCTGAGTGGAAATAATTTCAATTTTTCGGTCCCCCTACTTAAAATGAACAATGTCCTTATTGTTTAAAGTGAACAGATACTATACACCAGGTAGGATTCTAGAAAAGAGGAGGTGAATCAATTTGACTGCTTAAGTACCAAGCTCTTTCTAAATCCAATCCTAGACAAGTATATATATATATATATTGCCACACTTTATACTTCGCGACTTGTTCAATTTTATTAATGATTTCAATCTCTTGTTTTATTATGCAAAAATTCCTAATTAACTTTATCCTAAAATAACCTAAGAACATAAATAAAATAAAGTCGAGATCCCCCCTTTATTTATTTGCAGATCCTTCTGAATTCGACTCATCTTTTGCTCCATCATTATGTCTTTGCATGAATCACTACTCTCTTTTTTCGATAATGGGCTTCATGGTTCAAATATGTAATCTGGAAACTCAAGCACAAAAATACATGGGTCATTATAAATTTTCGCAAGAGCACTTCACATCGAGTCATGCTTTATTTTTGAGTATTTCCAGTAAGCTTGTTGCTGCCACTGCATATGTTGCATTATGTCCATTAACTTTGATAGCTCATCTCGAAGATCTGGGCGAGGCAATTGAGCTCTAAACATTGAAGTCTCGATATCAGGTTCAGCTTCTGGTTCCATTGGTTCCACCTGATCAGGGACTTCAGTCGATTGCACTAGCTCAATCTTTGTGGGATCTTCTTCTTGTTTTTCGGGATCCTCACTTTCTTCAACTCGTTGCTGTAGAACAGAGTCTCCAGCTATTCGATAGAGGTCCTAATCTATGATTGTGCCCTGGCTATAGCCTGTCTTCTTTACGTTTGTAAGAATTTTAGCTTCAAGCACAGAACTGTTATCATAAAGGGAAAGTAAGCTGGGCCAGAACGTGAATGTCTAACGGCACAATTCCGCATTTCCCTTAGGATGATTTTTCCCACATCAATGGTCTATCCAGTTAAAATCGAGTATAACAATACCATTTGCTCTAATGAGATTGTAGTCCCATGTGAGCTAGGCAAAGGCTGAATCGGATGAAATAGAACCATACCTTTGCGAGTGGTGTCAAATATTCTCTTCGACAAGTGTGGATTCCTTGCTTTGACATAGTCTACTTAGAACCTGGAACTGTAAGTTCCTCGAGAATTTCTTGGAAATTTTCAAACTCTATATTAAGACCAACCAAATTTTTAAAAATAATTGAATTAAGTTCCTAGACTTAATGAAAATTCAAAATTGAGTTGCAACATAAAACTTGGATCAAAATTGACCCTTTTATTTGAAAAACTAAAAATTTATTTGGTCATTTAGGGAATAATTTCTTGGGAAATTATGTTAAAATCAATTCCCAGGAAAGATTGGAGAGGTCACAAGCGGTCCCGCTTAAGTTCCAATCTCCTAAATAGAATTTATTTAAACATACTAATCCCGAAAATATACTCTAAATCATTTATTCAAACAGAAGAACAAGAAAAAATAAATATCTAATAAAATGAACGAGATTTGATTCTGTTCAATTTTATCTCCCCAGTAATGTTTCAAGCGTTGAGCATTAACTCGAAAATTACGTTCTTTACCTTAAAGTTCAGCAACTCTGTATAGATAGACTCGATGAATCATAAATGGACCAAACCAATGTGATTTTAACTTACCTGGAAAGAACCTTAATCTAGAATTAAATAATAAGACTTGCAGACCTGCTTCAAATTCTCAAACTCGAATGTGCTTGTCATGCCATTTCTTGAGTCTCTCCTTAAGTAATTTGGCATTCTCGTATGAAGACATTCAGAATTCTTCTAACTCGTTAAGTTGAAGCATCCATTTCTCTTTGACACTTTTAAGATCCAAGTTGAGTCGTTGGAGAGCCCAGTAAGCTTTGTGTTCTAACTCCAAGGGTAGATGGCAGGCTTTCCCAAAGACTAACTTATAGGGTGACATCTTTAAAGGTGTCTTGTATGCTGTCCTGTAAGCCCATAAAGCATCATCCAGTCTTTTGGACCAATCTCGTCGGTTCGGGCAAACTACCTTCTCAAGTATGCCTTTGATCTCCTTGTTTACCAGTTCATCTTGCCCATTCATCTACAGATGGTAAGATGTAGTGACCTTGTATTTCACTCCATGTTTATCTAATAACCATTTCAACCACTTGTTCACAAAATGGGACCCTTCATCACTGACGATGGCTCTTGGGTTCCAAACCTTGTGAACACATGTTTCTGCAAAAACTTTATTACAACCTTAGCATCGTTTGTCGGATGTAACAACCCAGTTTTGACCCTAATCAGAATAGTGGTTTCGGGACCACAAATTCAAGTCAAAAAAATATTTTAATATTATTTTTTTAGTCTACAGTATGTTAATTTATATGTGTGAAAATTTCGTGTGAAAATTTTATCGTTGGTGTGCTCGATTTAATTAAAAGGATTTAATTGTGTAAAATGCAAAATTAGCATGCTATATGCAAAGGTACCTATTTGCTATAATTTTTATTATATGGAGTCCTTATGTTGTAATTTAATCATTAGAATTATGCATGGACAAAAATAGACAACCATTAAATAGTTTTCTAATTAAATCATTAAGGTTAAAATTGTAAAATGTATATTAATATGTATTAAGTAAATAAATAATGGCCATGCATGTGTTCATCTTTCTTGGCCGATTCTAAGAAGAAAAAAATAAAGCTTTGGAAGCTTTAAACATTCGGCACCTTTGGGAGCTTAATTCGGATCGAGAACCAAAGAAATCAGAGTTAGATCGGGGAAAAGCCAAATTAGTCGAATAATCGTCCGATTTTGATTTTCCATCGTCCGAGGTAAGTCTATTAGCTATTTAATTTTATTAAATCGGCATATGAGTATGTATATCAATGGTATGTGTGTTGAGTTGATTTTAAAAGTATAAAAATTGGAATTGAAAGTATGAAATTATATATATATATATGCTAGATTCGAATGACTATGAATATGCAAATATGCATATGAATGTCCTTGAAATAAATTTAGGTATGAACATATATGTACAAATTATATTCGAATATACATGTATATACATGTAAAATTTGTTGTATTGAAATTAGGTATGAAATTACAAAGGTATGAGATATATTCAACATATGTATGTGTGTGTGAATAAGGTGTGAATTTAGTATAAAATAGTTGTATAAGTTAGAGTGAATAAGTATGTATACTTATGAATAAATATTTATATTGAGTATAAGTATGAAATTATATTTATATATATATGTTAAATTCGAATATGTATGAGTATATAGGTATATGTTCTTGTTTGAATATAAGTATAGAGTAATATATGTTTGTTAGATTCGAATATGCATATATGTACATGTATAGGGTCCTGTATTGAGATGGTATATGAAATTGTTTGGGTATATATGGAATTCAAATGTTAAAGGTACCTAGTATATTATAAGTTAAATTTTATGATATTAGAAGTGGAATCTAAAGTATGAGGTTATATATACATAAATGTGTTTTGGTTGAATTATTGAGTTATTTAAGTTAGATTTGATGATTGGAATTTATATTTATCCATGTGTTTTAAAGATATAAGCTATGAATATTGAGCTGAATTTTGTGTGGATTTTATATACAAATAAGAGATACAACTTCGTGAATTGAGATTCTTTTGTTAAAGCTCAAGATCAATCGGATTTATTGCCGTGAAATTATTCGACTATATGTCTAGCGTGCTAAGTGCCGGTGAATTGAATCGAGCTATAAGCCTAGCAGTGCTAAGTGCCGTGAACTGAATCGGGCTATAAGCCTAGCGAGCTAAGTGCCTTGAACTGAATCGGGCTATAAGCCTAGCGTGCTAAGTGCTTGAACCTGAATTAGACTTTAAACCTAGTAGATGAATTGCTAGTGAATCTGCTTAAATTAAGTGATTATATGCATTGGGTATAAATATATATATATATATATGCTTTTGATTATATGTAATGGACAAATATATGAACATTTGTTTCAATGTGTTTGATGAGTGTATAAACGTTTGAATCTTTGTGATTATTGAGTATGTGCATATATTGGTTGTCATGAAATTGTTGGATATATATATATATGAACGCATTCGGCATATGTGGATTATAATTGTATAAGTGTATTCGGCACTTGTAATTGATAAGTATAAAAATATGTTATTGGTATATGTATTTGGAAATTTATATATAAATGGATCCGATGAAGTGCGAACGAAAAATACACTAGAAATCAAGATATGCGTTAATGATTATGTTGGTAACTTGATTATATGCATATAATGTCTATACATATGTCTGCTTATGTGTATTAGTTAAATATACATTCTTTTATATGTATTTTAGATATGCTATACACTTACTAAGCTATGAAAGCTTACTTTGATTGTTTTTGTCCATTTGATTTATAGATTTTGGAGACGCGTTATGAGCTCGGGGATCATCAGCATAGTCTATCACACTATCGACTTCTTTTGGTATTTTGTTAAAATTTTGAACTCGACCTTATGGCATGTATAGGTTTAAATATGATTTTGGTTAGATTTGGATTGTAAAATATAAATAGCCATGAGAAAATGGTTTAATTTCCATGTTTGTGATCAGTTTGATTTAAAAAAAAAAGAAATGGTTGTGTTTGTTTGGTTATGCCTCGTAACCCTAATTCGACGACGGATACGGGTTAGGAGTGTTACATCAGATATGCCTCTGCCTTAACCCACATAGACACATTGTCTACTACTACTAATATGTACTTGTGATCAAAAGATGGAGGGAAAAGACCGAGAAAGTTAATACCCCAAACATCGAATAATTCTACCTCAATATGTTGGTTCGAGGCATCTCATTTCTGTTGTTGACATTTTTGACCCTTTGACATCGATCACAACTCTTTACATAAGCATATGCATCTTTGAATAGTGTTGGCCAAAAGAATCTGGCTTGCAATACCTTGGCTGCAGTACGTATACCTCCAAAGTGTCCCCCACTCGGAGCTAAGTGACAATGGTATAAAATCTTATGTACTTCATTTTCTGCCACGCATCTCCTGATCATTTGATCTGCACACTTTTTAAACAAATACGGTTCTTCCCAGAAATAGTACTTTACATCGTGAAGAAACGTTTTCTTTTGATGATATGTCTTATCAATCGGCATCAAACAACAAGCTAAAAAGTTAGCAATATTAGCAAACCAAGGGGTATTATGGACATGATTTACCTTCAGTATGTGTTCATCTGGAAACGTCTCTCGAATTGGTATAAGAGGAGAGTTCCCTTCTTACGGCTCCAATCTAGACAAGTGGTCTGCTACTTGGTTTTCCACTCCCTTTCGATCTTGAATTTCTAGATCGACCTCTTGAAGTAAAAGTACCCATCGGATCAGTATCGGCTTAGCGTCTTTCTTGGCAAGTAAATACTTAATTCTCGAGTGGCCCGTATAAATAGTCACTTTAGTACCTACAAGATAAGATTGAAACTTGTCAAAAGCAAACACAATAGCAAGTAACTTTTTTTCTGTTACCATGTAATTCAGTTAAGCTCTTGCCAGAGTCTGACTCGCATAGTAGATGGGATGAAAAACTTTGTTCCTTTGTTGACCCATGACAGCTTCGATTGTGAAGTCACTAGCGTCACACATCAATTCAAATGGCAAATCCCAGTTTGGTGTGACTATTATGGGTGTCGAGACTAACCGACTCCTCAAATCGTTGAAAGCTCTTAAGCACTCCTCATCAAATTTAAAGGTCGTGTCCTTCTCCAATAATTTGCATAAGGGTTTAGCAACTTTGGAGAAGTCCTTGATGAATCTTTGATAGAAATTGGCGTGTCCCAAAAAGCTCCTAACACCCTTTACAGAAATTGGAGGTGGGAGTTTCTCAGTAACATCTACCTTTGCTTTATCTACCTCGATTTCATGTCTTGTTATCTGATGCCCTAGAACAATACCTTCTCGTACCATGAAATGACACTTTTCCCAGTTAAGTTCAAGGTTTGTTTCCTCGCATCGCCTTAGTACCTTGGCTAGATTGGCTAGGCAATCATCATATGTATCTCCGAATACTGAAAAATCATCCATAAAAACTTGCAAATATTTCTCAACCATGTCAGTAAAAATAGACATCATACATCTTTGAAATGTAGTAGGTGTATTACATAAACCAAATGGCATGCACCTAAATGCAAATGTATCATACGGACAGGTGAATGTTTTCTTCTGTTGATCTTCTGGTGCTACTGTAATCTGATTATACCCCAAGTATCCATCGAGAAAATGGTAATAGTCTCACCCTGCGAGTTTATCCAGCATCTAGTCTAAAAACGGCAAAGAAAAGTGATCTTTCTTAGTTGCCTTGTTTAGCTTCCGGTAATCGATGTAAACTCTCCATCCCGTAACCGTTCTAGTCAGTATCAACTCGTTATTCTCATTTTCAATGACCGTGATACCTTCTTTCTTTGGCACGCACTGGATCAGACTTACCCATGAACTATCTAAGATGGGGTAAATTATACCTGCATCTAACCACTTGATAATTTCTTTCTTGACTACGTCCTTCATGACGGGGTTCAGTCTTTGTTGTCCATCAATCGTCCCTTTTTCTCCATCTTCTAAGATAATTTTGTGCATGCATATGGATGGACTAATTCTACGAATATCGGCTATGGTCCATCCGATAGCCTTCTTGAATTATTTCAACACCAGGATGAGTTTCTCTTCTTGCTCAGTAGTTAATTCTTCTGAAACAATCACAGACAGAGTAGAAGAGTTACCTAAAATAAAAATATTTCAAATGTGAGGGAAGTACCTTCAGTTCTAATTTAGGTGGCTCCTCGATTGACGCTTTTGGTTGGGCATAATCCCTTTTTTTCTAACTCTAAAGATTCAAAGCGGGATTGCGGATTAAATCCTGTTTGATTAGTTTCTAACAAAGCTAAGTATTCATTCTTATCTTCATCATTTGGAGGATCTGATGTCAAAATTTGTTCCAATGGGTTCTTAACATAATTGAGTTCCTTCTCCACAATTAAATCTTGTAAATTGGACACTGCAGAACAATTATCAATTGTGTCAAGAAATCTCATGGACTTAAAAACTTTAAATGTTACCTGAGCTTCCTGAACACGTATAGTAAGCTCACCCTTCTGCACATCAATAAGGGTCCTTCCAGTTGCTAAGAATGGTCTTCCTAAGATGATTGGCACCTCTTTGTCTGTTTCAAAGTCTAGAATCACAAAGTCAGCAGGAAAGATAAATTTGTCTACACATACCAATACATCCTCAGTTTTTTCCTTCTGGATGTGCTAAGGATCGATTAGCTAATTGAAGTGTAACCACACCAACTTCACCTATCCCCAATTTCCTAATTATTGATATGGGCATCAAGTTGATGCTCACACCCAAGTCACATAGTGCCTTATCATAATATGTTGCTCCAATATTTCAAGGTATGGTAAAACATCTAGGATCCTTCAATTTTTGGGGTAGTTTGTCTTGAAAATATGCACTGTATTCCTTCGTTAGGGCTACTGTCTCAAATTCTCCAAGCCTTCATTTTTTAGACAGGATATCCTTCATGAATTTGATGTAGTTCTGCACTTGTTCAAGTGCTTCAATCAACGGGATGCTGATATGAAGTTGCTTGAGTACGTCTAGGAGCTTCTTGAATTGAATTTCCTGCTTCTGCTTCTTTATTGGAACTGGTTGATTCATTTTCTGAGGAAATTCTACATCTAACGGAGTTATTAGTTGATCAGAATTAGCTGGTTCAGAAGTTACCTTGTTGGATTTTACAGTCAATTTTCGGTGAAACTGGAATTTTAACACTCGGTTGAACTTCCTCTGAATCTTGAGCATTAGTTGGCTCCTTCTCAACTTCGACAGAATTGGGCTCTAAAGTCTTTCCACTCCTCAATGTTAACACTTTATAGTGCTCATTCTCTGGATTCCTCAGATTCTACGTATCACTAGGTAAAGCACCTTGTTGTCGATTTCTGAGTTCAGTTACAAGCTGGCCTATTTGATTCTCCAAATTCCTTGGAGAGGCATCACTTTTCACCATGTATGCCTTCAATAGATTCTCTAGGCTATTGGATGGTTCAGCTTGGGTTGGTTTCTAAGCTTGTTGGGAAAAACTAGGTGGCTGGGTTGATCTAGATTGGACATAATTATCACTGGTTCCTGCCCTTTTGTTACTCTAGGAGAAATTCAAGTGGTTTCGCCATGATGGGTTATAGAAATTGGATTGTAGCCCTTGCCTTCCTCGATTTTGGTTCTGGTTACCCATGTAATACATAGATTCTGTGTTCGATGGACATTCTTCAAACAAATGTCCTTCCCCAAAATAAATACAGGCTACATTTTCAAATTGATTTAGTGGTTGTGCTGCAAAACTATTACACCTATTAGTAGTAAGATTTTTTAGCATTGAGGATATTAATGATACTTGAGATGCGAGTAAAGTAAGAGCGTCTATTTCATGTATTCCAGCGACTCATCTTCCTGACGCTGCTCGATTGGTTTGCCATTGATAATTTTTGCTAGCAATCCTCTCAATGATTTCATAAGCCTCATTATAAGACTTAGAAAGGAGAGCACCATTAGTAGAAGCGTCCACTACCATCCTCGTGTGAACATTGAGACCATTATAAAATGTATCAAGTTGTATGCAATGTGGGATTCTATGATGAGGACACTTCCATAATAATTCTTTGTACCTTTCCCATGCCTCATACAATGATTCATCATCCATTTGTTGTAAAACAGTGATCTAGTTCCTCAACTTAGCATTCTTGCTAGGTGGGAAATACTGCATAAGAAATTTTTCTGCTAACTCTTGCCATGTCGAAATTGAGTTTGGCGGTAATGAGCTCAACCAAGCTTAAGCTCTGTCCCTTAGTGAATATGGGAACATCTTCAATCGTAATACATCTTCGGGTACTCCGGCTAACTTGAAAGAATCGCTCACCTCCATAAACAGTCTTAAGTGTAGGTGGGGATCTTCGGTAGGCATTCCACTAAATTGGCCCACTGTCTGAAGCATCTGGAACATGACTGGCTTCAACTCGAACTGTTGTGCCCCAACTTCGAGTCTCCTAATACCCGGATTAAGATCATGAAATACTGGGATGGCATACTGTCTCAAATCTCTATCCCTATCATCAGCAATAAGGATAGGATTTTGAGTAAGTTTTACTCCGTTTCCTTGATTCAGATTTTCGAAGCTCATCTCTTCAGTCCTTTTCTGACTTGCTTGTCTTCTTCGCTGTCGAAAAGTTCGTTCAATCTCAGGGTCTACAGGGAGTAAATTGATGATTCGGTCAATACTCATAAACACCTGAAATAATCACAGAAAAATTAACTAAGTTAAAATTTGAACAGAAAAATAAACCAAAGTGCAAAACTAACAACTTCACAAACAATGACTTTTTTAAAACACAGTCCCCGACAATGGCGCCAAAAACTTAGAATGACGGAAATGTGCAAGTGTACACAATCGTAACAAGTAATAAAGTGACAAGTAAATGTCGAGTTATCGTACCCATAGGGACTGTAAAAAGAATTATTTATGAATGCTATTTAAAACACTTTGGTGAAGAAAATACTTTTTTGAAGAGGGTGATTAAAACTAAGATTTTAAACTAAGTAAACTAAATAAATAAATCTCAAATGCACAATTTCAAAATACGATTTTAATCAAGATGACATAATTGTGTTAGATTAATTACATTTCTTAACTTAGAATTATTAAACTCATGTTTATATTGTTACGAATAAGTTCACGACAATCGGTAATTTGTTAACTTATGAACATACTCACCTACCAAAATCCATTTATCTCTTGACTATATCCCTATGTCAATTCAACCGATTAAACAAATCTTAATAGGCAAATATGTTATTAGCATACATACTTATTAAATCGAAATAATCTCAAAAGTTCGCTCAATCTCGTGGTCTACAGGAGTAAATTGATGATTCGGTCAATACTCATAAACACCTGAAATAATCACAGAAAAATTAACTAAGTTAAAATTTGAACAGAAAAATAAACCAAAGTGCAAAACTAACAACTTCACAAACAATGACTTTTTTAAAACACAGTCCCCGACAATGGCGCCAAAAACTTAGAATGACGGAAATGTGCAAGTGTACACAATCGTAACAAGTAATAAAGTGACAAGTAAATGTCGAGTTATCGTACCCATAGGGACTGTAAAAAGAATTATTTATGAATGCTATTTAAAACACTTTGGTGAAGAAAAATACTTTTTTTGAAGAGGGTGATTAAAAACTAAGATTTTAAACTAAGTAAACTAAATAAATAAATCTCAAATGCACAATTTCAAAATACGATTTTAATCAAGATGACATAATTGTGTTAGATTAATTACATTTCTTAACTTAGAATTATTAAACTCATGTTTATATTGTTACGAATAAGTTCACGACAATCGGTAATTTGCTAACTTATGAACATACTCACCTACCAAAATCCATTTATCTCTTGACTATATCCCTATGTCAATTCAACCGATTAAACAAATCTTAATAGGCAAATATGTTATTGCGCATACATACTTATTAAATCGAAATAATCTCTTGTACATATCCCTATGTCAATTCAAACAATTAACTCGATTTAATAAGCACATAAAAGACTATGTAGGTAACAAAGTATCCTTACCTTGAAACAGTTTAATCACAATAATCTTGCAAGTTATGCAAGGCAAATGTGCTACCGTCTCAAATTCTCCAAGCCTTCATTTTTTAGACAGGATATCCTTCATGAATTTGATGTAGTTCTACACTTGTTCAAGTGCTTCAACCAATGGGATGTTGATATGAAGTTGCTTGAGTACGTCTAGGAGCTTCTTGAATTGAATTTCCTACTTCTGCTTCTTTATTGGAACTGGTTGATTCATTTTCTGTGGCAATTCTACATCTAACGGAGTTATTAGTTGATCAGAATTAGCTGGTTCAGAAGTTACCTTGTTGGATTTTATAGATTCAATTTTTGGTGAAACTGGAATTTTAACACTCGATTGAACTTCCTCTGAATCTTGAGCGTCAGTTGGCTCCTTCTCAACTTCGACGGAATTGGGCTCTAAAGTCTTTCCACTCCTCAATGTTAACGCTTTATAGTGCTCCTTCTCTGGATTCTTCAGATTCTACGTATCACTAGGTAAAGCACCTTGTTGTCGATTTCTGAGTTCAGTTACAAGCTGGCCTACTTGATTCTCCAAATTCCTTGGAGAGGCATCACTTTTCACCATGTATGCCTTCAATAGATTCTCTAGGCTATTTGATGGTTCAGCTTGGGTTGGTTTCTAAGCTTGTTGGGAAAAACTAGGTGGCTGGGTTGATCTAGATTGGACATAATTGTCACTGGTTCCTGCCCTTTTGTTACTCTAGGAGAAATTCAAGTGATTTCGCCATGATGGGTTATAGAAATTGGATTGTGGCCCTTGCCTTCCTCGATTTTGGTTCTGGTTACCCATGTAATACATAGATTCTATGTTCGATGGACATTCTTCAAACAAATGTCCTTCCCCAAAATAAATACAGGCCACATTTTCAAATTGATTCAGTGGTTGTGCTGCAAAACTATTACACCTATTAGTAGTAAGATTTTTTAACATTGAGGATATTGATGATACTTGAGATGCGAGTAAAGTAAGAGCGTCTACTTCATGTATTCCAGCGACTCATCTTCCTGACGCTGCTCGATTGGTTTGCCATTGATAATTTTTGCTAGCAATCCTCTCAATGATTTCATAAGCCTCATTATAAGACTTAGAAAGGAGAGCACCATTAGTAGAAGCGTCCACTACCATCCTCGTGTGAGCATTGAGACCATTATAAAATGTATCAAGTTGTATGCAATGTGGGATTCTATGATGAGGACAATTCCATAATAATTCTTTGTACCTTTCCCATGCCTCATACAATGATTCATCATCCATTTGTTGTAAAATGTGATCTAGTTCCTCAACTTAGCATTCTTCTTTGGGTGGGAAATCTTGCATAAGAAATTTTTCTCGCTAACTCTTGCCATGTCGAAATTGAGTTTGGCGGTAATGAGCTCAACCAAGCTTAAGCTCATCCCTTAGTGAATATGGGAACATCTTCAATCGTAATACATCTTGGTACTCGGCTAACTTGAAAGAATCGCTCACCTCCATAAATGTCTTAAGTGTAGGTGGGGATCTTGGTGAGCATTCCACTAAATTGGCCCACCGTCAAGCATCCGGAACATGACCGCTTCAACTCGAATCACAGCCCCAATTTGAGTCTCCTAATACCCGGATTAAGATCATGAAATACTGGGATGGCATACTGTCTCAAATCTCTATCCCTATCATCAGCAATAAGGATAGGATTTTGAGTAAGGTTTACTCCGTTTCCTTGATTCAGATTTTCGAAGCTCATCTCTTCAGTCCTTTTCTGACTTGCTTGTCTTCTTCGCTGTCGAAAAGTTCGTTCAATCTCAAGGTCTACAGGGAGTAAATTGATGATTCGGTCAATACTCATAAACACCTGAAATAATCACAGAAAAATTAACTAAGTTAAAATTTGAACAGAAAAATAAACCAAAGTGCAAAACTAACAACTTCACAAACAATGACTTTTTAAAACACAGGTCCCAACAATGGCGCCAAAACTTAGAATGACGGAAATGTGCAAGTGTACACAATCGTAACAAGTAATAAAGTGACAAGTAAATGTCGAGTTATCGTACCCATAGGGACTGTAAAAAGAATTATTTATGAATGCTATTTAAAACACTTTGGTGAAGAAAAATACTTTTTTTGAAGAGGGTGATTAAAAACTAAGATTTTAAACTAAGTAAACTAAATAAATAAATCTCAAATGCACGATTTCAAAATACAATTTTAATCAAGATGACATAATTGTGTTAGATTAATTACATTTCTTAACTTAGAATTATTAAACTCATGTTTATATTGTTACGAATAAGTTCACGACAATCGGTAATTTGCTAACTTATGAACATACTCACCTACCAAAATCCATTTATCTCTTGACTATATCCCTATGTCAATTCAACCGATTAAACAAATCTTAATAGGCAAATATGTTATTACGCATACATACTTATTAAATCGAAATAATCTCTTGTACATATCCTATGTCAATTCAAACAATTAACTCGATTTAATAAGCACATAAAAGACTATGTAGGTAACAAAGTATCCTTACCTTGAAACAGTTTAATCACAATAATCTTGCAAGTTATGCAAGGCAAATGTGCTACCGTCTCAAATTCTCCAAGCCTTCATTTTTTAGACAGGATATCCTTCATGAATTTGATGTAGTTCTACACTTGTTCAAGTGCTTCAACCAATGGGATGTTGATATGAAGTTGCTTGAGTACGTCTAGGAGCTTCTTGAATTGAATTTCCTACTTCTGCTTCTTTATTGGAACTGGTTGATTCATTTTCTGTGGCAATTCTACATCTAACGGAGTTATTAGTTGATCAGAATTAGCTGGTTCAGAAGTTACCTTGTTGGATTTTATAGATTCAATTTTTGGTGAAACTGGAATTTTAACACTCGATTGAACTTCCTCTGAATCTTGAGCGTCAGTTGGCTCCTTCTCAACTTCGACGGAATTGGGCTCTAAAGTCTTTCCACTCCTCAATGTTAACGCTTTATAGTGCTCCTTCTCTGGATTCCTCAGATTCTACGTATCACTAGGTAAAGCACCTTGTTGTCGATTTCTGAGTTCAGTTACAAGCTGGCCTACTTGATTCTCCAAATTCCTTGGAGAGGCATCACTTTTCACCATGTATGCCTTCAATAGATTCTCTAGGCTATTGGATGGTTCAGCTTGGGTTGGTTTCTAAGCTTGTTGGGAAAAACTAGGTGGCTGGGTTGATCTAGATTAGACATAATTGTCACTGGTTCCTGCCCTTTTGTTACTCTAGGAGAAATTCAAGTGATTTCGCCATGATGGGTTATAGAAATTGGATTGTAGCCCTTGCCTTCCTCGATTTTGGTTCTGGTTACCCATGTAATACATAGATTCTGTGTTCGATGGACATTCTTCAAACAAATGTCCTTCCCCAAAATAAATACAGGCCACATTTTCAAATTGATTCAGTGGTTGTGCTGCAAAACTATTACACCTATTAGTAGTAAGATTTTTTAACATTGAGGATATTGATGATACTTGAGATGCGAGTAAAGTAAGAGCGTCTACTTCATGTATTCCAGTGACTCATCTTCCTGACGCTGCTCGATTGGTTTGCCATTGATAATTTTTGCTAGCAATCCTCTCAATGATTTCATAAGCCTCATTATAAGACTTAGAAAGGAGAGCACCATTAGTAGAAGCGTCCACTACCATCCTCGTGTGAGCATTGAGACCATTATAAAATGTATCAAGTTGTATGCAATGTGGGATTCTATGATGAGGACACTTCCATAATAATTCTTTGTACCTTTCCCATGCCTCATACAATGACTCATCATCCATTTGTTGTAAAACAGTGATCTAGTTCCTCAACTTAGCATTCTTGCTAGGTGGGAAATACTGCATAAGAAATTTTTCTGCTAACTCTTGCCATGTCGAAATTGAGTTTGGCGGTAATGAGCTCAACCAAGCTTAAGCTCTGTCCCTTAGTGAATATGGGGACATCTTTAATCGTAATACATCTTCGGGTACTCCAGCTAACTTGAAAGAATCGCTCACCTCCATAAACAGTCTTAAGTGTAGGTGGGGATCTTCGGTAGGCATTCCACTAAATTGGCCCACTGTCTGAAGCATCTGGAACATGACTGGCTTCAACTCGAACTGTTGTGCCCCAATTTTGAGTCTCCTAATACCCGGATTAAGATCATGAAATACTGGGATGGCATACTATCTCAAATCTCTATCCCTATCATCAGCAATAAGGATAGGATTTTGAGTAAGGTTTACTCCGTTTCCTTGATTCAGAGTTTCGAAGTTCATCTCTTGAGTCCTTCTCTGACTTGCTTGTCTTCTTCGCTGTCGAAAAGTTCGTTCAATCTCAGGGTCTACAGGGAGTAAATTGATGATTCAGTCAATACTCATAAACACCTGAAGTAATCACAAAAAAATTAACTAAGTTAAAATTTGAACAGAAAAATAAACCAAAGTGCAAAACTAACAACTTCACAAACAATGACTTTTTTAAAACACAGTCCCCGACAATGGCGCCAAAAACTTAGAATGACGGAAATGTGCAAGTGTACACAATCGCAACAAGTAATAAAGTGACAAGTAAAGGTCGAGTTATCGTACCCATAGGGACTGTAAAAAGAATTATTTATGAATGCTATTTAAAACACTTTGGTGAAGAAAAATACTTTTTTTGAAGAGGGTGATTAAAAAGTAAGATTTTAAACTAAGTAAACTAAATAAATAAATCTCAAATGCACGGTTTTAAAATACGATTTTAATCAAGATGACATAATTGTGTTAGATTAATTACATTTCTTAACTTAGAATTATTAAACTCATGTTTATATTGTTACGAATAAGTTCACGACAACTCGGTAATTTGCTAACTTATGAACATACTCACCTACCAAAATCCATTTATCTCTTGACTATATCCCTATGTCAATTCAACCGATTAAACAAATCTTAATAGGCAAATATGTTATTGCGCATACATACTTATTAAATCGAAATAATCTCTTGTACATATCCCGATGTCAATTCAAACAATTAACTCGATTTAATAAGCACATAAAAGACTATGTAGGTAACAAAGTATCCTTACCTTGAAACAGTTTAATCACAATAATCTTGCAAGTTATGCAAGGCAAATGTATCGTCAGGTAAGGATATTGACGATACATTTTCCTTGAAACGGTATCTTGAAACGGTACAATGCAAGTTAAACACAATGCAAGGCAAATGTATCGTCCATTAATTATTGTGATTAAACTAACAATTGTAATGGTCCATTAATTATTGTGATTAAATACAATACTTAATTATTTAAAGCGATTAAGTATTGTGTCCATTAATTACAATTTCAATCCTTTTAAATAATTAATTCATTAGTTACCTAACAATTGTAATGCAAGAATAACTTAGTCATGATTTTACTTAATCAAGCATCTTACTGGGGCCTATAACAACATAAACACAATTTCAATAATTTTAACAAACGAAATGCAATCAACCTAACACGAATTAAATTCAAGCTAATTTGATTAAATTAACCATTAAAATAACATAAATATTCATAGATATGTTCAAAATAACAACAACAGAAATTAAAGAGATCGGGAACAAGAATCAAATCCGATGTTTTCCCGTGGCTTGACTAGTTGCTCCATTCTTCCTTCTCCGTTGTCCTCGTCAACCAAGGCTGTTATGAACACCTAATTGTTGCTCCAAATAGCTGATGAATGCCCCTTTCCCAAGAGTAGAAATCGGCAAGAGAGCATGGGAATTTTGAAATTGGAAAGAAGAGAGAAAGTAGATAGAAGAGAGGAAATATGTGAATGCTTGGGGTGTGTTTTTCAAATAACCAGCCTAAGGGGGTTTTTATAGTTGAGGAGGACTACTAAAAATATCTAAAATTATCAGCCAAAGAGCCCTCCCTTGGCCAGCCACACATGTGGCAAGGTTGATAGTTTCAACTTTGCTAATTTAGGCGTGAGGCAAATCTATAAAGCCACCAATTGGGGAGGGGTTTGAATGCAACTTGAACAAGTCTTCAAGGGACTCTTTTCAAGCTTAAATAATCAGCTAATAAGATGATTTGGGTCAGCTCTTGGGATAGTTTTTGGGCTGTCCATTTCTTGGTCGGTTCGGTTCACTTGGTTTAGTTCAACTAGACCACTTTTTCATAAGTAATTAATAATTTATTAACCCAAGTTAAATTTGATATAAATTAAAATTAATTATATTATGAATTAATACATATAATTTTGGACCGTCTTAGGCTAAAATTTAGTTCGTCTCGATACTTCAAATTGCTCTCAGTTTTGTGCTTCTAGTAGTTTCAGCCGAGCCATTTTTCGCCCTCTGTGCAAATCTGTCGAAATTAACCAAAATTCATCAAAATTAATTATAAAATTAACTAAAATTCAACATTTTCATATTTTAAGTGCACTTTAGTTATTTTGTAAAAATTAATTATTTTTTCGACAAGAATTTTATCAAAATTGTATGATTTGAAGTTAAAAAAGGTATGGAAAATGTGTAAAATTTCATGTTTCCAGCCATCTACACTGTCTCAGATTCAAATATTTCTACAACATTAGATACTTCAAACTCTTATGATTTGTAAATATATGACATTTTTCACCGAACAAATGGTGTCGCCAAATTTTCAACGCAAACACAATAGCTGCCAACTCTAAATCATATGTCGGACAATTCTTTTCATGTGGCTTTAACTATTTGGAAGCATAAGCTATCACTTTGTCTTCCAACATTAAAACATCCTAAACCATTTAAAGATGCAACGCTGAAAATCACAAACTCTTTACCCAATTCAGGCTGAACCAGAACTGGAGCCTCGGTCAATAATGCTTTCAACTGATTGAAACTTTGCTAACATTTCTTAGACCATTCAAATTTCACATAATTCTATAAAAGTCGTGTCATCGGTGTAGCTATCATCGAGAACCTTTTGATAAATCTTCGGTAATAACCAACTAATCCTAGAAAACTTCTAACTTTAGATATGTTTCTCGGTGGTTTCCAGTCAACAAGTACTGAAATTTTACTCGGATCAACTTTGATGCCATCAATTGGTACTACATGTCCTAGAAAACCAATTTCTCAGAGCCAAAACTCACATTTGCTAAATTTAGCAAAAAGTTATTTATGTAGCAGAGTTTGCAACACAATTCGCAAATGTTCAGCATGCTCGGACTCATCTCATGAATATATCAAAATGTTATCAATAAATACCACAACAAATCTGTCTAAATACTATTTGAAGATTCTGTTCATCAAATCCATAAATACTACAGGTGCATTAGTTAAACCAAATGACATCACAAGAAATTCATAGTGTCCATACCAGGTTTTGAATGCGATTTTCGATACATCCGCATCTTTATCTCGTAGCTGATAGTAGCCAGAACGAAGATCAATCTTGGAAAATACTGTGACACCTTTCAACTGATCAAACAGATCATCAATACGAGGCAGTAGATATCTGTTCTTGATTGTAACCTTGTTGAGCTGACAGTAATTAATACACAATCTCATCGATCCATCATTTTTCTTAGCAAACAGACCTGGTGCACTCTAATGTGAGAAACTGGGTCAAGCAAAACCCTTATATGTCAATTCTTGTATCTGTTCTTTCAACTTTTTCAACTCAGTAGGAGCCATTCTGTAATGTCATGTCGATATCGGTGATGTCCCCATTACCACTTATACTATCTAATTCAATACGAAGCGTCTCACCGTTCTAACATTTCAATACAATAAGCTTTCATCTACAGTTTACAACAACGTTATGTAGAGTTAGCCAATCCATGCCCAAAATCACATCAAATTCATCAAACGATAATAGAATCAAATCAGCCGAAAAACTGTAACCCCAAGTCATCAAATGATAGTTCTTGCAAACTTTATCAACTAGCACATACTGACCTAGGGGGTTCGATACTTTAACCATGAATTAGTAGACTCAACAGGTAAATTCTTACTAGATACTAAATTTGTGCAAACATACGAATGGGTTGATCCATGATCAATCAAAGTAGTAACATCAGTATCAAAAATTGATAAAGTACCAGTAATAACATCTGGTGCAGAAGCTTCCTCTAGTGTGTGAATAGCATAAGCTCTAGCTGGTGCTCGTGTCTCGGATCTCATGGTATAGTCTTTTGTTACACCACAACTATCACTCACATTTCTAGGATTGTGAGGTGGTCTACCTCTCACAGTAGTGTTGCTCAGTCTCATAATCAGAGTCTTTTCTTTCTTGGATTTCTCTAGGCAATCTCTAAGATAGTGGTCGAATGAAATACACCTAAATCATGCTCCGGTCTTCAGTCGACACTCACCATAATATGGTCTTTTATAGTGCTTGAACTTGGGTCTAACATCTTTGACACTACCCATACTCACTACAGATGTAGCTTGAGGTTTTGGATTTGAGCGCCAATTACCTCTATCTCTACTTGAATACCCCACTGAAGCTATGACATGGTTGTGATATTCTTTTTATCTCTTTGATGCTTACTAATATGACTTCCCAGTCGATCTCTTTCTCAAATCTCTAGCTTCAAAATCAACATGTCTTTTCTCTTTACTCAGCTCCTCGGCTTTGTGAGATCGATCAACTAAGACAACAGATTCTTTTAGCTAAAGAGTTCTGACTAGAAGCTTTATGTCTTCATTTAACCCTTCCTCAAGTCTCTTACACATAGCAGTCTCGGTTGGAATACATTTATGAGCATATTTGCTTAGTCTGACAAATTCTAGCTCATACTCTGACACAGTCATACGACCTTGTTTGAGCTCAAGAAATTCCTTACGTTTCTAATCCAGAAATCTGTAAATAATTTATTTCTTTTGGAACTCAGTTTGAAATAATTCCCAAGTGATCTGCTCTCTCAGCACAAAAAAATCAACGTATTCCAACACTGATAAGCTGAATCTTTTAACAAGGATACTGCACATTTAACACATTCAGCTAGTGAACAAGATAGTTGGTTGAAAACCCAGATTGTGTTCTCTAACCAGAATTATGCTATCTCTTCAGCCCCGTACTTACGAATCTTATCAATTGGCAGCTTATTAACTCGTATAGGTTCCAAACCATAAGGAATAATGGGGACCGATTGGGGAATAAGAGGGGGTGGAGGTTGTTAAGTAGCCAGTTTCATTTGTAGAAACTTGGTAAACCATTCGTTCATCATCTAGAAGAAGGCTTCATTAGCCTATTCTCCCCGGCCCTTAGATATGGGCCTTGTACCGCTCGATACTACTCCGTGAATGGAGGCTTGAGCGTTACTCTCAACTCTATCAGAGTCAACTCGGTTGGATGTCATTGTTATAAGAAAGCATGTTTTAAAATGGTTAGGAGATATCACACTATGATAGTTTATATAATGGCATGTATAGCTAGACCTACACAGGCTATGTTCAGTCCGAGAATCGACTAAACTGTAGCTGTAACAACCCATTTTTAGTGAAATCAGAATAGTGGTTTTGAGACCATAAATTTGAAGTCAAAAAATTTATTTTATTGTTATTTTATTTCCTACAACATGATAGTAGTATAGTATAAAAATTTCGATAAGAAATTTTACTGTTTATATGCTCAATTTGATAAAAAAAACTAAATCGCGTAAAATGCAAAAGTTGAGTTCTAGTGGCTAAAGTATTAAATAGCTATAGAACCTTAAAGTATGAGTCCTTATATGATAATTAGGCCATTAATGTTGATAGTGGATGTACATGGCTTGGCATTTGTGTAATTTTCAAAGTTTTTAAAGGTTAATTAAGTAATTAAGTAATTAATGATAAAAACAAATGAAATAAAACAAACTATCATCTTCCATTATCACCACCAACCGAATTTAGAAGAAAATAAGAAGCCATTGGAGACCTAGGTTCGACCAACCTTAATTTTCCAAAAGGTAAGTGGATTTTTTCCCATTTTTAATGATTTCTACATTTTCGAGATCGTTGTAGGTTAATCTAGCTAGCTCGAGGACTAATTTGTGAAACTGTTAAAATATTAGGGTATTGCCATTGTTGAATATACATGATTTTTGAAGTTTGATGATAGAAAATGGATGGTTGTTGTTAGATAAACAACTTTTGTAAAGGGATTTTTGGTGAAATTGTCAAATAGGGATTAAATAGAAAAATAGAAAAATATTACATGGTAAAATTGTGAAGTAAATGAAATATAGGGCATGCTAGGGACCTAATTATTATTCTACCATAGTGGATTGTGGTGGAATTTCATGAATTTCCATTTTTATGAGTTAGGGACTAAATTGTAAAGAATTAAAAGTATAAGGGCAAAATAGTAATTTTCCAAAATATGATTTTGGGCTAAATTGAATGAGTTATATATTAAATTGAGTTAAATTTATCCGTAGGTCAAGTCAGACCTCGTACAGATTTAGATCAAGGCAAAGAGAAAGTCTCAAATTAATTGCCGTAGTGTCTACGTATACTTGTCGAGGTAAGTTCGTGTGACTAAGTTATGAATATATGTTTTATTTTGAAATATGCATAAATTTTAAATTTTGCTATATGTATACACGGTTGTATATCCAACGATGTACGGTTACCGAGCCCCGTTTGAATATTAGGAATCTGAAGGATACAAATGACATTTCATTAGGGTTTACATGATTCAGGTACTGGTTTTGAACATCCTACTGATGGCTAAGGTCCTACATGTGTGGCGGATACTCCACAGCTCGTGTGAGCAGCATCGTGTAGCTACATTCTGGCCCACACTCGTGTGAGCATACCAATTTACAACTCGTGTGAGAATACAAATTTACAGCTCATGAGAGCATATCGATCTACAACTCAAGTGAGCATACCAATTCACAGTTTGTATGAGCATACATGTACAGTTTTGATGGATTACAATTATATGAGTTAGCACACTATGTATGAGTTATCCCGAGTATCCAACAGTATCCTAAATGGTTTAGCGGGCAATATTCTGATACAAATTGGTAAGAGTTCGATACAGACTATTACAGGCATATATATGAATTACATGGAAATGTTGTTACATGTTATATGGAAAATGGAATTTGATGATACATGTATATAAAATTAATCATTTGATGTCCTCATCCATGATTATTGGTTTATATATGTATTTACATGGCTAACATGGTTGATGTATATGTGCTTAGGCCTTTGGCCAAATTATGTTGGGATATGATATGTTTAATTACCTATTATGTGACTAAATGGTAAGTTTATTCTATATTATACGAAATTACTAAGCTTAAATGCTTACTCTGTGTTATTTATGTGTTTTATAGTGAATCGGAAGCTGGTTTAGGTTGGAAGCTTGTTGGAGCTATATCACACTATCCATCGGCTCTTTTGGTACATTTGGTTGTTTAATTTTGGTTATAATGGCATGCATAGGCATTTTGGTTAATGTTGGCCATTTATTTTGGTTGTTGCTTTGGCCATTTAACTTGGTTTCTGATTTGGCACTTTGTTGATGAAATGGTATAGATTGGTATGTTTATAAGTAGTTTAAAAACGGTTGGTGATATGCTTGATATGGTTGAATGATGGAAGATGAAATGATAGTTGAATGTGCATATTGTATAAGTCTTAAAACTTGTTGTGAATTGGTACTTTGATATGCATGATCTAATTAGGTATTTGATGCTAGTTATAGAATGGCATTTTGGTTCGAAATGGTTGTGTTTTGATAAGTAAATTATATGGTATGTATTTATCCGAATATGCATACAAGTTAGTTGATTATTTGGTCAAATTGAATACATGGTTAGACATGTTTATATATTGTCATTTGAGGTGTTGAAGGGAATATTGGTGGTATGATCTTATACCATATGTTTATGGCTTGTTTATGCTTGATTTGGATGCCTTGTAAATATATGCAATGTTAATTGTAGGTACATGCCTAATTGGGTAAGAAAAATGGCTTGTAAAATGACCTATTTTCGTCCAACGGGCAGAGACACAAACGTGTGTCTCAGCTGTGTGTGACACACGACTGTGTGTCCCTTGTAGTTTTCAAAGGGTTGCAAGTCAAGCTGTTACACAACTTAGCACACGGCCTGGCACACGAGCGTGTGAGGTTACTTCAAAGGGTACATGGCTTGGTACACGGGCATGTGGCTTGGTCGTGTGACCAAGTCACTGAGTTACACAGGCACGGGCATAGGCTGGGACACAACCGTGTGTCCCTAATTCAAATGCCGACACGGCCTGAAACATGGGCGTGTCTCCTGCCATGTGACCCCTACAGTGTTAAAAAATTTCACTATTAATTGAAAAATTCTCTGAGTTTCCAATTTAGTCTGGACTTGTTTCTAATGCATATTTAGGGCCTCGAGGGCTCGTATAAGAAACAATATGCATGATTTGACTTGGTTTTAATATGTTTATTGTTATGATATGAAATGTTTGAAATTTCTATTCGTTTGAATTGTAAACTCTGGTAATGCTCCATAACCCTGTTTTGGTGACGGATACAGGTTAGGGATGTTACAGTAGCTCTGATACCAATAAACATAATACCCTTAACCCGTATCTATCACTGAAATAGGGTTACAAAGCATTACCAGAGCTTTTAAATCATATGAACACATATTTATAAACATTTCATATCATATCAATAAACATATTAAAAGCAAGTGAAAACATACATATTATCCCATATAGGAGCCCTCAAGGCCCTAAATACGCGTTAGAAACAAGTCAAGACTAAATCGGAAACTCAGAGAATTTTTTAGAAAACATTGAAATTTTTCAACACTGTAGAGATCACACGGGACATATGGTCGTGTCCCAGCTTGTGTTTGTGCCCGTGTATCTCACTGACTTGGGTCGCACGGCCAAGCCATGTCCGTGTGCCAAGCCGTGTACCCTTCGAAGTAACCCCACACGCTTGTGTGCCAGGCCGTGTGCTAGGCCGTGTAACAGCCTGACTTACAACCCTTTAAAAGCTATAGGAGACAAACGACCATGTCACACACGGCTGAGACACACACCCGTGTCTCTGCCCGTGTGGACGAAAATAGGTCATTTTACAAGCCATTTTTCTCACCCAACATGGCATATACCTACAACCAAAATTGCACATATACACAAGCCATAACAAGGCATCAAAATCTTGCATAAACAAGTCATATACATATGGTATAATATCATACAACCAATATGCCCTTAGGCACATCAAATGACAATATGTAAAGATGTCTAACTATGTAATCTAATTGACCCAAAATGATCAACTAACTTCCAACTAGATTTACTTCAACACATACCATAAAATCTACTCACTAAAACATAACAAATTGTACTAAACATGCCATTCAACTACAAAGTACTAATACACAACATTTCCAACAAGTTACAAACCATATATAATATGCATATTCAAACGATACTTTCATCTTCCATAATTCAAGCATATCAAGTCAAACATCATCCATATAAGGGTAATATTTACATGCCAAAACTAAATTCATTTAAACACCAAAATACCATAACTCAAGCCAAACCAAATGGCCATTTCAACATTCAAAACACATGGCCAACATTAGCCAAAATACATATAATGTCATGTCACACGATGCTACATGATGCTGCTCACACAAGTTGTGGAGTATCCACAACACATGCCAGACCTTAGCCATCGGTAGGACATTCAGGCCAGCACCTGAATCATGTAAACCCTAATGACATGTCATTTGTATCCTACGAATTCTTAAGCTTCAAACGGGGCTCGGTAACGGTTGTACGTCATTGGATATGCAATCGGTATATACGTGTAGCAATTAAAAACACAAGTATATTTCAATTGGATGCATATATACAAAATTTAATTACAGGAACTTACCTCGATGAGTATACGTAGATACAAAGGCAATTAATATGAGACTTTCTTTTTGCCCTGATCTAAAGCTATACGAGGTTTTCTTGATCTATACGGATAAATTTAATTCAATTCAATATGCATTTTATTCAATTTAACCCAAAATCATATTTTGGCAAAATTACCATTTTACCCTTATACTTTTCATTTATTTACAATATAGTCCCTAGCTCAAAAATGGTAATTCATGAAATTCCATCGCAACCCACTATGGCCGAATACCAACTGGATCCCTTGAAAGCCTTATATTTAATTTATTTCACAATTTTTCCATGTAAAATTTTTATTTTTCAATTTAATCCCTATTTGACAATTTCATCAAAAATCTCTTTACAAAAGTTGTTTATCTATAAACAACTATCCATTTTCTATCATCAAACATCAAAACTCATGTATATTCATTAATGGTAAAATGCTAATAGTTTATCAGTTTCACAAATTAGTCCCCGGGCTAGCTAGGTTAAGCTACAACGATCCCGAAAACGTAGAAATCAATAAAAATGGGATAAAAATGCATACCCAATCAAGCAAACAAGGTGGCCGAACCCTAGCTCAACAATGGCTTCTTTTTTCTTCTAAATTCCGTTGATGATGAAGAATATTGATGATGGTTTTGTTTTATTTTATTAATATTATCATTATTTTACAATTTAATTAATTAACTTTAAAAATTAATCAAAATTTGAATAATGCCAAACCATCACATTCCACTATCTTCATTAATGGTCTAATTACCATATAAAAACCCTTACTTCAGGTTCTATAGCTATTCAATACTTTTAACTACTAAAACTTAACTTTTGTAATTTACGCGATTTTATCCTTTTTATCAAAATGAAAATGTAAATGGTAAAATTTCTTAACGAAATTTTTATACGGTATTACTATCATGCTGTAAGAAATAAAATAATAAAATAAATTTTTTGACTTCGGATTTGTGGTCCTGAAACCACTTTTTCGATTTCACAGAAAACAGACTGTTACATGTGCATATAAAGAACTCACCCACTCACATGGTTGTGATGACATGATTATGTTTTAATTAATGTTTTTTAAAATTATAAATGTGATCATAAGGTCTGTTATACTATTTCTGACCTATGAACTTGCTATGCTCAATTGAAGCTTATGCGTGTCATTTTCTTGTTTCCTTATAGATATTGTTTTGTGGAACCAGACGATTAGATCAGCTTGGAGATCACACTATCCAGCCACCCTGTTGGTAGACTTTGAAATCATTACCATTCATTTTTGTGGCATGTAATAGGAGTGTTTGATATATGTATATATGTGTTTATGAAAGTATATATGTTTTGTGTTTATACAAGTTATGTATAAGTGTTTGACCGATAAATGGTAAGGTTGTTCATGGTTTATAAATGAAAACTTGAATGTGGATTGTGTGTGATATATGATTAAATGAGATGAAATGTTGATATGTGGTAATTTGTTATAGAAGGAATGATTTGTGATAGTTTGCTTGGATGTTGTGGTAATATGGTTGGATATGGAATTTGGATGTCATGAATATGATACTTGTATTAGTTCTTTTGTTGGTAAATGCATTAGTGAATGTGATTTGGTTCATGAAAATTAGTTGATGAAAGAAATGGTGGCATTTGACACTTCACATGAAATTGTTTAGGCAAGCTTGAATTTGATAGAAAATGAAATTGAGTTTTAGGGTTGAATGTTGTATGTGATGGTGCCTTATGGCATATTGGTTAGAATTAGGCAAGTGTCATATTTTGGTATGATTTTGATGTGTTTTGAATTGATTTAATGAATGGCTATTGGTATTCTTGGGATTTAAGTGAACCATTGTTGTATGTATTGCATTTCAAGTACAATTTAGCATACACGGGTTGTCACACGACCGTGTGTCACACATGGGTAAGTGACATGATCATGTGCTCTGTTTGATTTTGGTGACTGTAGGTACACACAACCACAGCTTGTTACACGGTCGTGTAACCCTTTTATACCTGACATTAGTTTGTTGCATGGTTTGGGGGCTGTGTGATATTACACCACACGACCTCAGCCTGTCACATGGCCTAGTTATACAGTCATGTGACCTCTGTTTTCTATTTTTACCCTTCTTTTATGTTATGTTTTGAATTAGTCCCTGCTTGTTCCTAAATTGATCCCAGAGCTTTGTAGGCTTGATTGAAGCCTCGTTTTTGTATGAATAACATGCATATTAAATGATTATTTATTTATAATTATTTTAAAAGTAGATTTTGAATTGAAATTGTATGTTCTTGTCCTATTAATTTTTATACCGTCTCGTAACCCTAATCTAACGATAGAGATGGGTGAGGGGTGTTAAATTTAGTGGTATAAGAGCTACAATTTAGTCAATTTTCAGATTGAATGTAACACTCCAAACTCGATCTTTAAGGAGGATCCAAGAATGTTGTGTCACTACTTTAAAATCATTATCTTTAAAGTTATTTCTGGCACAAACTAATTAATCTATAGTGTAAGTTGTTATGAAATATAAACCAACTATAGTACAGGACTACATAAAATACTACATTTTAAAAAGAAAACATAAATACCTCACTGGAATTTCATTAGAATCAAACTTTCATGAATATTATTTCAAATACAAGATTCATTATTCAAAATTAAACATCTTGACATCACCCCCATGTCATGCATAATACAAAACACTAGAAATCTTTAAACAACAATTGTCCTCTGGCATAGTCCACAAAAATTCCTTTACTTCAACAATAAGCCCGAGAAGGAAAAGTAACTAAGTAAGTTTAAAGAACTTTGTGAGTTCCTGAAGAAAGCATTACAATAGTTATCAAATATTCAAACAAATTCTTTCAAACTCAAACACAATTTCACAGTTCACCAGTTGGCGAGTACCGATCACAGACAGACTATACACCAATCTACTATTCCTTTAGCATATACATTATGCTTATACAACCATGTAAATAACCTTCTTCAAATTTGGATAAAATGGTTTAGTTTCTGGTCTGGGCGTATGGGCGTATACATCTAGGGTTGAATACTAGCTTGAAAACATTTAGAGAGTTTTCAATGAAATGGTCATTCCCCTGATGATTATATCAGATGTTCCATGTATTTTCTAGAAGATGAGGCCTATAACTAGTGGTTGACATTAGTAGTTGTGGTACCGAGAGACAGGGTTAATTGGGATTTCTTCAAATCCAAGTTTAGAAAGAAATATGTCAACAAATGATACCTGTACAGGAAAAAGAAATAATTCTTAAATTAAAATAGAAAAATAAATCTATAGCTGAATAGGAGCGAGAGTTTGTGCAACTTAGCAAATATGCTCGTGAAATTGGATCGACTGAGGAAGAAATATGTTTTCAGTTTGAAGATGGGCTAAATGATGAGATTAAAATGCTGGTTAGCGCGATAGAACAGTAAGAATTTAGTGTTATCTGATCGAGCACAAAAGATGTAAGAAATTTACGACAAAAAGAAACAAAATGAAAGAAAAGCTCAGGATTTCGGTAAACAGAGTTCATCCAGACCATTTTCAGCTCTGCTATAAAAGAAATCTAGGGAAGCTTTTAATCGATTTACTTCACCATCTGGGTTCTTAGGTAGAAATAAATCAAGGCAGAATGATTCTAGATTTCAGTCTATGTCGGTAGTGTCTGTAATTCTCCTAGACTTGTGTGTGACCATTGTGGAAAATTACATGCTGGTGAATGCATGACCAAGTTAGGTGCATGTTTCAGATGCAGATCGACAGATCATTTCATGAGAAATTACCCGAAAAAAGTGGAAGACACTGATGAGTTAAGTTTAAAACAATTGCCTACACCTCAGAAAGGTAGAGGTCCTGGTCAAAGCAATAATACTAGAGCTAATCATAGTGGGATCAAAGATACAATTGTTAGATCTGAAGCTAGAGCACATGCTCAAGTGTATGACATATGAGCTAAGGGGAAACCACTGCACCTGGTGTTATTTCTGGTACATTCTATCTTTTTGATGTTATTATGTATGCATTGATTGACCCTAGGTCAACTCACTCATATATTTGCACTGGATTAGTAACAGATAAGAATTTACCTATTAAGTCAGTTGAGTTTGTTGTCCAAGTTACAAATCCACTAGGTTAGAGTGTGATAGTTAACTTAATATGTCGAAAGTGACTGCTGAGAATAGAAAGTTGTGACTTTCCTGTTAATATGATGTTGTTACCATTTTAAAAAGTTGATATCATTCTGGGAATGTATTGGTTGACGTTACATTATGCGGTGGTAAGCGTTTCAGATTGATCTGAGATGCTAGACTAGTGAGATTATTATAGTTGAGTTTGATAGATCAATGTTGTGTGTAAATAATTAATGTAATCGTGCAAGTGTACACGTTATTCAAGTAATAAAGTGATAAGTATGTATCATCTCCACAATGATAAAAAATTGGTAAGAAATTGATTAAGTTATTATAATCCTATTAACTATGCTAAATAATAGGAAATACTTTTAAACTGAATAAGAAATTGGTATAATGAATTAAAGTAATTTAAAGCTAAAAATAGAAAAATGTAATGGCAAATAAAATGTAATGGCAAATTATAGAGAAAAGCAAGAGCAATTTTGTTGTTGAATGAACAGGGCTGGAATTATTCAGGCGAAATGTTCATTTAAAAATAATGTCATGGCAAAATATTGTCTAATCAACGGATTAGAGAATTACTATTGTAACTTGCCTCATTCGATAGCTAGATTTAAGGTAGAAATCTAAGTTACTGTATGTCTACAGAACTTTAGATTAATAACTGCAATGAACAATCTTCTCTTCACAATTTGCAGCATCTATGTCTAGAGTGCTACAAGTATTTTTTTCGAATATTTGCTTGCATAACACGGTTCTAGATCCAATATATTTAACCTTTTCAGAATTAAAAATACATCTATGAACACATCATACAATCAACTATGTCTTGAGCTTGCATGCATGTATTAAAAATATACATAAATTGAATGAAACAGTGATATAGGAAATTTCAAATCATGAACATTAAAATGATAAACATACACCCAAGTAATTCCAATCCATAAAAGATTTAGTTCATGGGTGGAAAAGTAAACATCGAATTTAAATCATTCATCAACATTTTAAAGAAGTTTGAATCACAAAAATCAAGAAAACTAAAGGCAGAACAACAGGATTTCTCACCACACTCTAGCTTCTCTTCTATCTTTTGATCGTTCGTGAATCCAAGATAGATGTCTCTTTCCCTTTTTCACGTCTGTATTCTGCTCTCTGTAGCTGCTACCCTTCTTTCTCTGAAATTCTCCAATAGAGTGTTTTCTTTGTGCAGAGAGAGGATTGCTGTCATCAGTCTCTTTCTTACGCAAATTCTCCTCTCTTTTCTTCTTATCTCTCTTTCTTTTATTGGGTAGATCTGTCCTACCTCAGCACATATTTTTCATTCCTCTTTTTAGGTTGGCTTTTCTAGTACATGTCCAGCTGGCTGAGAGTGACATGGAATGAGTGCTGAGTCATTTTCCTAGAATTTACATGGCTATTCTTTTGGCAATCAGTCTTGCCAATTTCCACAGTAGTGCTTCACTTCCCTTATTTTCCCTTTTTATCTTCTTGCTCATCCTACACCTGCATTCACATAAAACCACACCTTTCCTCCCCAAGTGATAAAAGTAACAAATAATTTTCAATGTAGTGCAATCCAAGATTTTTTATGCAATGTTCTAAATTTATCCTAAAAATGTAGATGTATTCACTAACTTCAAACAATCAAATAGTGATATTAAAGTTGTTTTAGCATTCTCTACGCAAAAATTGATTCGAAAAGGCTGTGAAGTATGTTTGGCTTATATACTTGATTCTTGAGAACTGGCATCAAAGATTGATCAGGTACCAATTATTAGTGAGTTTATTGATATGTTTCTTAAAGAATTATTGGGATTACCGCCTGAGCGTGAAGTTGAGTTTGTGATTGATTTGATCCCTGGGTTTGCTCCGATATCAATCACACTGTATTGAATGGAACCAACTAAATTGAAAGAACTTAAAGCACAGTTGCAAAAGTTGTCAGATAGTGGTTTTATTTGGCCAAGTGTATCTCCTTAGGGTGCACCTGTGGTGTTTATGAAAAAGAAAGAAGGGTTGATGAGACTTTGTATTGATTATAGACAATTGAATAAAGTTACTATAAAGAATAAATATCCCTTGCCCCATAATGATGATTTATTTGACCATTTGAAAGGTGCAACAATGTTTTCGAAAATAGATCTTAGATCCGATTATTATTAAGTACGAGTTAAAGATATTGATGTGCCAAAAACTACTTTTCGAACTCGTTACGACCACTATGAATTTCTGGTAATGTTGTTTGGGCTAACTAATGCCTCTGTTGCTTTTATGGATTTGATGAATCGGGTTTTTCAGACTCACCTGGATAGATTTATAGTTTTGTTTGTTGATGATATACTAATCTATTTAAAAATCGAATCTAAGCATGCTCATCATTTAAAAATTTTGTTACAGACTTTGTGCGAGAAAGAATTATATGCAAAATTTAGTAAGTGTGAGTTTTGGCTTAAAGAGGTTGGATTTCTTAGTCATGTGATTTCTGTGGATCGAATTCATGTTTATCCGAGCAAGATCTCTGCTATTGTGAATTAGAAAGCTCTAAAGAATATTTTGGAGGCATGTAGCTTTCTATGCTTAACTTTCTATTACAGACGATTCTTTAAGAATTCTCAATAATTGCTTCGTTGATGACAAAGCTGCTTCAGAAAAACATTGAATTTGTTTGGTTAGATAAGTGTCAATAGAGTTTTAACCAGCTAAAAGATTTATTAATAGAAGCTCCTATATTGACTCAGCTTGAATCTGAAAAGGAATATATTGTTGACTGTGATGCATCACTTAATGGGTTAGGTTGCATATTGATGCAAAACAAAAAGGTTATAGCTTATGCTTTTTGACAGCTAAAACCACACAAGAGAAATCACCCAACCCACGATCTAGAATTGGCCACAATTGTTTTTATTTTGATGATTTGATGACATTACTTGTAAGACAAGTAATGTCATGTATATATCGATTAGAAAAGTCTGAAATACTTGATGACTTAAAAAGAATTGAATCTGAGACAACGATGATGGCTTGAGTTACTAAAATATTATGATCTAGTAATTGATTATCACCTAGGAAAAGCTAATGTTGTAGCTGATGCGTTATGTCGAAAATCACTATTTGCCCTGAGATTGTTGAATGCTCAGTTGACCTTGAACTGTGATGGCTTTGTTTTAGCCAAACTGAAAGCTAGATAGTTATTTCTTCAAAAAATCTAGGAGTTGAAAAATGATGACTAAAAATTTCTAGGTAAATAAGAACAAATTTAAAATGACCAATCCATAGAGTTCAGTGCTGATGTCGATGGTATGTTGTACTTTCTCAGTAGACTGTGTGTTTCGAATGATCTGGAATTAAAACAAAACATATTATCAGAGGCTCACAGTAGTATGTACTTCATTCATCCGAGTTGTACTAAAATGTTTTGTGATTTGAAATAGATGTACTAGTGGCTGGGAATGAACTAAGAGATTTCAGAATTTGTAGCTAAATGTATGGTTTGTCCACAGGTGAAATCTGAGCATCAGGTTCCGTCTGGGTTGTTATAGATTTTATGATTCCTGGATGGAAATGGGAGTGAGTTACAATGAATTTTGTATTTGAACTACCTTTGACATTGAGAAAGAAAGACTCGATCTAAGTTATTGTTGATAGACTAACGAAATCAACTTATTTTATTCTGGTTAGAATGGATTAGTCGTTTGAAAAGTTAGCTGAGTTATCATTTGAAAAGTTAGTCGAGTTATATCTATTTGAGATTGTCAGATTACACGGACTGTTGTTGTCTATCATTTTTTATCAAGACCCGAAATTCACCTCTAGATTTTGAGGTAAACTTCATGAGGCTCTAGGTACTAAACTTAATTTCAGTGTAACATTTCATTTGCAAATAGACAGATTGTTGGAACGAGTAATTTAGATCCTGGAAGACATGTTACGATGTTGTATTCTCGAGTTTGAAGGTAGCTGGGAAAAATATTTGTCGTTGGTAGAATTTTCTTATAATAATAGTTATCAGTCTAGTATTAAAATGACATTGTTTGAAGCTTTATACGAACAAAAATGTAGAACTCTATTGTACTTGTCAGAATTGAACAAAATCAAGTTAGTTGGGACATTCTTGATTCGAGAAGTTGAAGATAAAGTCCCTGTTATTCGTGATTGCTTGAAAGTTGCACCAAATTATCAGAAATCGTATGTTGATTTGAAAAGAAAGATATAGAAGCTTTTATGGGTGACAGAGTATTTTTGAAAGTTTCTCCATGGAAAAAAAGTGTTATGGTTTGGCAGAAAAGGGAAACTTAGTCTGAGTTTTAGTGGGTAATATGAGATTGTTGAAAGAATCAGTCCTGTAGCTTATAGATTGGCTTTACCTCCTAAACTCGAAAAGATTCACAATGTTTTTCATTTTTCAATTCTGAGACGGTATAAATCAGATCCTTCGCATGTGATTTCTCCCAACAAGATTGAATTAAAGTCTAATTTGTTGTATTCAGAAGAACTAGTAGCTATTTTAGCTCGAGAGGTTTGTAATTAATGACTAATTTTGACGTTCCTCTTTCGAGTTCTTCATTTTTCATCATATAAAATGTTAAACAACTCCAATGAGAGCTACTTTTTCTAATTAATTTTTCATTGAGAAGATCTTATATTTCTTTTATACAAAATTCTTCCATCTCTTTGTTCATTTGTATTGGCCTTACTTTGTTGGGATTTTTCTTTCATCAAAATAATTTTCATATGGTAATGTTACGTCATGTTTATTCCTATTCCAAAAGCATTTGGTATGTTAGAGTATATTGTTGACTCGATTTCCTCTTTGATTTGATTTATCGTTTTAAACTTCTTTTTTCTAATTGTTCATTTAATTGTTTAGAACATATTTCTTATTTAAGAAAGAGATTTATTTCGCTTATGTTAAAATTTCTTATATTGGGTTTTTCACAAAGGAATTCTACCTTATTTAAAAAAAACAAAATTAGTGGAGATTGAGTGATTTGTTACTTTGTAAGGTCCGAGTAAAGATATAAAAGGGATTCCTAATATAATGTCTTGGGTAATATCTTTTTCCATTAAAACTATGTTTGATATTTGATACCTTTATTAAAAATTTTGATCTGTCATTATATTTTGTCATAATATTATGTTGGAATTATCCCTTTTCTAGTGCGCTTTGATCTGTTCTTGTATCAAAAGGGTTATTGTTTCTAATTGAAATTCATTATTTATAACAAGATTTATTTTTATTAAATACCATTGGATGGATACTTCAGTGAGAATCATCATGTATTCTTCTATATTTTCTTCAAGCTCGTGTTCGGTTTCTAAAGAACTATATTTTGGGATTTCATGTTTTAAAGTTTGCATTTTGTTTTTCATTTCTTGTTGTTCATTTTAAGGTGGTAAAGCTCCAATTTAATTTGTTTTATTTCCAATTGTAATTAAGAATTTGTGATTTGTCTAGGTTTTATTTTTCATATTTATTAAAGATTATATCTTGTATGTTGTACATTTGCGATTGACTAAGTATAATTTCTTTTTCTTTTTCGATTTTCTTTTAATAAATATTTTAATTTTAAAAGATAAAAGATATTCTCATTTAAGTTCGGATCTTGTATTTTATCAAGAACTTCAATCATAATTTCATGATCTTTAGTTAACATATTTATTGAAGGTTCATTTTCATTAGAGGATTTTAATGTTGTATGTAATTCATTTGATTGTAATTCATCCGATTTAGGAGATGTATCATTTTCAAAGGAATTCGTTTCTAAAAGAATTTCATTAAGTTTTGTTCTAGTTTTCATCTAAATTTAAATTATTAATCTTTCTTTTGATCTTACAGATTTTGAGATGTGTCTTGGTTTTCCACATCTATAATATTTTATCATTTTATCTATTTTGTTTCCTAATTTTTGTTGTTTCTTTTCTTTCATATATTTCATATATTTTGGTTTTTATAATATTCGAACTATTTTTAGTTTTACATGAAAACATATTTTTGAAGAAGAAGGTTCATTTCTAATGTCAAATTGGTGGCGTAATTATCCTAATTCCTTTCTACATCGATATCTCTTTTCTTAAAGTTGTTTTTGTAATTTGAAATCTTGAAAAATTTTAATCCTTCATTTTGGGTGAAACTAATTAGTTCACCATATGTAAGTTTTTCATATGGAATAGTGCCTCTGTAATTTTCCTAATTTGATTTCTAACTTTTCTCCTAATAAAGTAGGAAGTCTTGCTAGAAATTTTTCTTTTCAAAATGGTTGTTGGTTATCGATCTTTGTATAACTCGGTCATAAAGACAACTTTATACCATTTAAATTATGTTAAATGTTTTCATTTTACATTTTATAATAATTCAATTTCCATATTTAAGATGAGAGGATCTCCTATAAAATGTTTAAAGATTGAGAAAATAAAAGTTGGAACTACATCTTGGATTTTTCTTGTTCATCTAAAATAATTATTCATTGATCATCTTTTTATTGCTTTTAGATTTTTTTCTTGTTTGGTTTTAGTAAGTGAATAGTCCCATCATCCTTTTAGTTGGCGTATAAATCTAGCAACTAAAAGATTGACTATAGCATTATCACTAATCAACCCATTTTGATTTTGAGTTTTAAAACATTTGAGACCATTGTCATTTGTTGTAATAAACGAAGAATATTATATTCAAACATTCCGTCTATATTCCACCCATAAATTGTGTTAACATTGTATTTATTTTGGAAAACATGTTTTTCTTCAATGTTAAGATCAAACGCAATGATTTTTGGATAGTATAATCTTCTTAGTTCTTTCCAAGCCATTTTGTTAATTTGTTGTTCATTTCGCCGGTCAAAGTCAGATTGGGAAGCATGGTGTAACGTATTTACTGAGTGTTGGGCTTGCATTGGGGTATCTGGTACAACTATTTTAGACTTCTATCTTTCTAAAACTTAAAGTCTATTTTGGATTTTTGTTAAGGAATCATTTTGCGGGTTTTGGAAAGGTTTTGGAATTTCATAAGGTGTAAATATTAGTTCTTTAGAACGTTTTTTAGTTATCTCTTTTACTGATTCTGTTCTTATTGGGTGGCTTTCTACCAAATTTTCAATATAATCTAATTGTTTTCCTTTTGTATGAAGACTGATATTTGTACAATTGTTTTGTTCTACTACCATTTTAATATCTTTTGATGAGATTTGTTCTCCGCATTAAGAGCCCTTATTCTTAAAGTACTTGCTTTTATTCTAGTATTTTTATAAAGATATTGAACCACAATTAAAGGGATGTTGAGATTCAACTTCTCTTTATTAGTTTGTCATCTAGCATTAGTTTTATTGTATTGATAGATTCCAAATAATGTTCTTGAACTATTCAAAAATTTCATATAAATTTTTTAGTGTTCATAAATTTGTAATATTTTCTGAGAATACTTTTTTTCATTATTATAATTTTTAAAGTAATCTTCTTCTTTTTGTTTATTTTTTTCGAATAGAGCTATTTTCTATACCATTCTTTATAGATCTCAAAAGATTTTTCTAGAATAAAAATTTTTGAACTTTCCCCTTGTCTTGCATTATTAGTCATTGATGAGTATGTTGGTCACATATTAGGCGAATTTTGGGGGTTCTCTTCCTGTCTGACATAGATAGGTTGAGCTATGTTTGAGGAATTATCTATTCCTTGTAAATTGGTACCAAATGTTGTTGGGATAAACAACATAGAGGTTCTAACGATCCTAAAATTTGTCATTTGTGTTTCGGGATTTGATTCCTTTTCTAAATTTAACCTTTTAAAGGTTGTATTGGTACTTCCTATGTCAAAGGAATATCTTGGAGGAATTCTAAGTGGCCTGTTGAATATCAATTCAATTGTGCCATCTTGGTGTTGAGAAATTTCACTTAGTAAAGTGTTTCTAATAGGAGTTGGTGCAACAGGGTCTGTAGCACCATCAAGTTTCCACCTGGCAGGAAGGTTAATTTCATGCCATTGTATTGTTCTTGTGATTATGGTATGAGATCTTGAGGTATTTGTTTCCATTAAAAGGGTTTCTGCTTTTGGGGTTTGAAGTAAAGCATTGGTATTGACTACAGAATACATAACTTAGAAGTGGAGTCGATAAACTAGAGTTAGTACTTCAGATCTAGGAAGCATTTTGTAATTATAGGTATGAATTTGAAGGGTCAAAAATTGTAAAATATTTTTTTATTGTCAAAGAAGCCATAAAATTTTATTGCAGAATACATAGCTTAAAAGTGGAGTCGATAAACTAGAGTTACTACTTCAAAACCATGAAGCATTTTGTAATTAGAGGTATGGAATGGAAGGGTCAAAGAGTGTAAAATTTTTTATCGGTTAAAGAAACCATAAAATTTGGGTAGCAATTACAATGTATTAGGCCAATACATAGGCTTTTTTTATAGTTCCTAGTAAGGAAACATTAAACATAATGTGTCTTTAGTCTTTTAAGACAATTAAAATTGAGGTATTTTAAATGGCTTCAACACTAAGAGGTTTGACACCAACTTGGACGAATCCAAAATGGACATTTATATTTTTGTTCATTGAGTTTATTAATGACTACCTTATCTAATAATTGGATAATTTCATATTCTTTTTGAATAGGTAAAATTTTTTCTTTTCTTTTTTATAACGTAACTAAAAAATACATTTAAAGTTTCAAAAGTTGTCTTCTTATAAACTTGGTTTGTTGGAACTCTTAGGAGAGTCCAATTATCAAATCTTTAGAGAACATTTTCATAATGTTCTTCTTATTTATCAATGGTGTTATTTGAGGTTTTGTAACTTCCCAAACTCGGCGTAGAGGCTAGATTAATGTTCTTCTTGTTTATCAATGGTGTTATTTGAGGTTTTGTAGCTTTCCAAACCCGGCGTAGAGGCTAGATTGAGAAGGCTACATTAGCCACCGAAATGACTAAGCTAACTTATGTTACTTTTGAAGACTTTAAAAAACTCATTTTAGAGAAAACCATAGTTGTACTTTGAGTTAGCTTAAAAGCATTCATTCATTAGGTCGTGTATGCTTAAGATTCATTTTATTGTTGACAGTGTTGTTTTAGAAAAATCATTTGCTTGTCGCTCTTCTTTAAAAAAAACTCGAAGTTAAACTAATGCAGCGAAAAAATCATTTTTCAAGTCATTTTGGAAAATTAGTTGCCTTATCAATTTGTTTTTTCAAAAACGATTCCTTTGCAGTGCAGCAAAAACTAGGGAACAATATCAAATTGTACTTAAGCATGATATCATGCATTATCCGATTATTATGCTTGAGTGATCCATGTATGAAAAAAATCTCAGAAGAAAACTTACCAAGCCACAAACCAGAAGTCATTAAAAATTATAAACCAAAACCATTAGATATTGATTAATACTTGTTAAACAAAATAATCCGAGGTCCAAGGTGATTCTCCGAATGCCGTGTTCGGTCCTAATTTTGAGGTTTACCTAAAAAGTTAAACACTAGTGGGGGTGAGCTTATGAAAAGCTCAGTGTGAGTCGAACAATTATTTAAACAAACATAAATATCGAATACAGTGAAACAAATTAGCATCAACAGAAGAAAACAGAACCATAATAGGAATTTCATATCATTACATATCCATTATCAAATTCATGTCAAACGGTGTATTAGCATAGGTCATCATTCATTCGAGTGACAATCATTAATTTTCATACCATTCAATACAAAAAAATACAATACGTAACATAAATCAATAACATTTGAATATGTCGTGCACATGATGCAATGCAAAAATGTTCCTACCCATATCATCAACTACACACCACGAGTTCCCCAGAACCCGTCATCCCAACTCCAAAACATTATGGCCTTAAGCCCATTGTGGTTAAAATCACGGATAACAATATGCAAAAAATTATGCCAGTAAAAATGTGATAAATTGCGATTCCCCTCAATACTCCAGGTGCAGTGCACTGCCTATGAATAATGTGGACTTAATATGCCACCGGTACTCCACAGAACTCCTCCGTCAACCACAAAATCCCAACCCAATGCATATGTAATATGTCACACAATCTCATATATAACCATATCTCAATACTTTTCACATTCATTTGACATGCTCAGCATGTCCTCAATAATCACATACTTTCAGTAAATAGAAACAGTGTTCCACTCTTTCAAATTACCATTTTTTGGTATCAATCAATATCGTTCAATTTCACATACTTTACGGATTTTTATTGTGCATAAAAGCTCCCTTTTCAGTACACAATATAACAAATATCTCACGTGTTTAAGTCACACATAAGCTTAATATCTCAGCACATTATATAATTCAGTCAAACATTTTCATATCTCATAACTCAAATATGCAATTACAAACTCAATCAAACATTCATATTATCAAACTAGCAATTTTGTCAACATGTCAATCTTGTAAGGTTCGAAACATACCTGATTTGGCCACTCACAAAATAAATAATTTGGCTATTAAGCCAATCCAATCAATAAGTTAATTTATCAAATATAACATGCTATTTAACATTTTCAAATAATTTTATGAGTTCAGGACCCACACCTTATTTTTCGCTTCATCGCACAACACTAGCGAATCTTCCAATTTCCCTTAATAATTTCTTAAACGAACCTAAACCAAAATTTAGTATAAATTCAATAAATATACCATTAAAAAATACCCCAAAACCCCACTATGAGTTCAAACCAATCGTTGAAATTATAACTATTTTATGAATACAAACTTTAGATTCCTTACACTGTATCGATGCGAACCGTACGAACAATCGTTCTTTGCCTTTACGGATGATTTGAGGCCTTTGGGTCAGCACCTAATTCAATAATATAACGGAAAATCAAAAAATAATAATGACTAAATTAATTCATTTAATCAATCCATAACCTTTACCCCACAACTATGTCGAAACAACAATTAATTTTACGCTTCATTTACGCTTCTCGATTTGTAAGTTTTGAATGCCTAAATGATCAAGAACGTCTCTCCCTAATTAATCATGGGTTTAAAAGCTAATTAGAAGGGTTCAAGAACTCAAATTAAGGCTAGAATTAATTGGGCAAAAATCAAGAAACAAAACAGCCCCCTTTCTTGCACCTAGGCGCACGCACCACCACTCATGGTTGGCAAAATTGGGGCTAAATTTTAAAAATATTTGAGATCTCATTAAAATATAGAAAAATACCTTTGAAATCATTTAAAATCCCTAAAATTCCAGATCTGGAATTTTTTTTAATTGACAAGATTAATCAAGAAATTGAAGAGAAAATAGATCTTACCCAAACTAGTTGAGAGAAACAACAATGACACTTTCTTGGCAATGTCTGGGATCGATTTTGGGGTTCAAGATTTTAGATTTGGGGCTGATTTAGATGAAGATAAATGAAATCAATATAATAAATATGGTACACAATTTTGACGCAAAAAGAAAATGAAAGTGATTGTAAAATGGGAGGTGTAGGCGACAACATTAATGGAGGAAAGGAAAAAAATAAAATCAAAGAGAGGGAGATGAGGAGATGAATGGCTAGGGCAATGAGGAGGAGAATTAAAGTCTGATTATTTGTGAAAAATTAACATTTATACCCAGGGTTACAAGGCTTGGGTGGCACACACATTAAAAACAAGAGATTTTTTCCAAAAATTAAATTATTTCGCAAGGGAAAAGATTCGAACTTAGGACCTCATTTAATTTTCATGCTTTCTCATATTTCTTTTAACCATTGAGATTTTTCCTCATTCTTGAAATAATTTTGCAATATTTATTTTAAAAGCAAGACATGTCACATACTAGGGTTTAAGAAAAAACTTGTAAAATAATAAATATGGTAAGAGAGAAGGGATTTGAACTTGGGTTTCAAGGAGAGTTTCACTAACACTTAACCAAAAAACCAATACCTCATTTATTTCTTAAAAATTCACAGATAATCTTAAAAATTAAGGTATGACCACTCTCTCTGAATTTACAAACCCAATCTACTAACCCCCGGTTTTTGGGATGTTACAGGTTTAGTCAGACTTTTGAGATTGGTTGGAGGTAAAGCTTGTAGATGAATTGGTTCTTATAAGGAAACAAAATATCCTTTTGTTTTCTTATTTTCTACAAGGGGGTTCTACTATTGATAACTCTTGAAAAGAGTTATATTTCATGCCCTTAGGCTTAGTTATTTGCCTGTACTTAAGTGATTTTAATTGCATTTTAGGATATTACACTGATATTTTTAGAGCATTGCATTAAAGAGCTTGGATTGTGTTTAAATGCTATTACATGTTGCTTTTAATTACCTATGGGAAGGATTTTCTTGGTGGTTGATTAGCAGGTGCGAAGTGTAGAAAAAGGAGCAAAGGGTTGAAGGTTTGCTGTGACAAATTTTTGGTAGTTTGCCACCGCAAATGCTATGGCAATACCTTGAAGATGCCTAGTTAGCACTTAATGCATACCATTTTCAGTCCCAGTTGTACTTGTACTAGAAAAATCCACCTAAAAAATAGATAAAGGATTATGGGCTGATGGACCTATCCTAGAAGGTAAAAAACAGGCAGTTTTTGGATAGAAAAAAGAGGAGCAACTTTTGGCAGAAAAGGAGGAAAGGATTAAAAAATAGAGCGGTTGAAGGAGGAAACGACTACATCATCTTTGGCAATTGCAAGACATTGCACGACCGATATTGAGAGTAGAATAGGCAAAAGCCATCACCTCAATTTTTCTCCTTTTATTCTTATCGTAATTCGTTTAGAACTTAATTGTAAAGATGATGTTGTTTACTACATTAAACTCGAACTCGATTTAATTAGATATGAGCTAAATCTTTTAGGCTTGGAATTAGTTTGCAAAAAGCTTTAATTTCTATTAATGTTCACAATTTATGTTGGAATTATTCTACTCTTTTTTTCAATGGTATTTCATGCTTTATACAAGTTGTGTATTGACAAATATGCAGCAGGTTATTAAAGATAACTTAATGCCAATATGGTTAGGTTAATTGGATAGACATTGGATAATATGAGTGAGTGATAAATTATTCATTTGTAGTAACCTCTAGACATAGAGCTTTGCCTCATACGAAAAAAGGTAGAAAATATTAGTGGTAGTTGAATTCAAGTCTATAGACATATAGTACTTTAGGAGAGGTAACCAAAGGTTTTGCTCTCGAAAGAAGCAGATTGATGTAGAAACCTATCGAGAAGTAGAATGTTCAAGACTTTGCTGTGACATTAATAGTTAAAGAGGGTAGATGCATTAGTAGTCCCAGCCATCCTAATCAACGTTGCAATTCCTTAATCTTCTTTTATGTATTTTCTTTATCGTGACATTCTTGTTTCGTTTACTTGTTTTGTTTTGCACATTGTATTCATCATCATTCCTTCATTTTGCCACTACATTCTCACTGTTATTTTTCTTTAGCACTAATCAAGCTTAACTTTAATAACTTGAGCAAATTCCACCTATCTAATTCTTGTGGAGACAATCTAACTCATCACTTTATTACTTGTTTGATGTGTATACTTGCACAATTCACACATCATATTCACAATTGAAAAGTATCAAAATTTATGAATTACCACTATATCCTACAGAGAACTCTTTCCTTAACACGCCTAACCTATGGCTAACTAGACTATATATCAATAATTAGCAAAAATAAAAACACATTAATAAAGATAGTTAAACTAAAACTCAAAAATATTAAAAAAAATTAAAGATTTTCGAAACGTAGAAATACGTGTTCTTCCTTCGCTGTGATAACTATTTTAAAGTTTGAGGTTTTAAAAATTAAAGAGAAATTACTAAAGTATCGATACTCTTACCAAGGTATCGATACCTCAAAAATTTTCAAACATTGCATTTGGTACCTACTTCATCCCAATCCTTTAACCAAATTATACCAAAATATTCCCAAAAGATACTTAAACATACAAAAATGTCCACTTTTATCTACTGTACCAATTTCATCATTTAGTCATCCACAAACCTATTATTTTCACCTACCATAAACCCAAATCAGGAATTAACCACATACCATTATATTTCCTGCTAAATCATATCTTAAAGTACCAATTCACACAACTATAAGTATTCCAACCATTGCCAAAACATGCCTATATCTACAAAGCATTAATCTTTATTTCCACATTTCCATATCAAATATGCATATCCTAATATATATTGATAACTCTAATATATAGAGTTATTGAAGTACTTTTATGCTTATATTACAGAAGAGTTAAGAGGGGTTGATAACTATTTAGTAGCTATTTTTGTTGTAATTCTATTAAGTATTCAATATTGAAGGGTTTTACTTGAATAATACATTTTTGGTCAATTTCCATGATAAAATATACAATTTTATCCTTAAAGGAAGGTACGGAAGTCCACTTAATGCTATAGAAACGTCGCAAGCCTCAAGACCGATGAAAATAGGCTAGCTCCCACTCATGAAGAACCATAACAGCTCGCGCGCATTGCTCACGGATGGCTCGTAGTTATCACTCGTTCATGAGAGTTTAGCTCCCATACATTGCTTGCAGATAGCTTGCAGTTAGAGCTTAGCTTGCATGCATTGCTCACACTTCACCAATTCATAAGCTCTTTGTTTACAGCTTGCATGTAATGCTTGGAGACAGCTAAAACTTCACTAGTTCACAGCTCTCATATTCGCATTTTACTAGTTTGCAAGCTCTCTGTTTACATCTTGCACGCAGTGTTTAGAAATAGCTTGCACTTCACAAGTTCCTAGCTCTATCTCAGTTCACAACTCACATTTTTTCTGTTTGCACTTTGCTTATTTGCAGGGTAGTTCATACTATGCCCATTTGCTAGTTAGTTTGCGTTCTTATCTCGCAAGCAATACTCTTTCGCAGGGAGCTTGTAGTACATAGCATGCATTCTTAGCTCGCATGCACTACTTGTATACAATACATCTCACAGTACATAGCTTGTGTTCCCAGCTCGTAAGTAATGGTTGTTGGCGTGGAGCTCACATTATACAGCTCCCAACAACAAGTTGCATTTTCATCTCGTATACATTGCTCGTATATGCATAGGTCGCCTACATGGAGCTTGTAGTTCACATTTTGCGTACATTAAGATTGAAGGTCTCACACTCTGCCACTTCGCAGTTATGTGAGCTGTGGCACAACTAGTTAAACTCTAACGCGTGCTCAAGTGGCTTAGTCTACTGTCAAATTGTGGGAAGCGAAAATCACGAAACCACTATAATGGTAGATGAATCACAAATCACTATAACGACAAATAAAAACAAGGAACCACTTTGCCTAAAAATAGAAAAGAACAAAAGATGTCAAACATTATAAATAGGGGGTGAATTCCATCATCAAGGAAAGAATAGAATTTGTTGAAGAACGATGACAACCCTAACTCTATAAATAGGCTCTTAAATAGAAATGAAAACAAGAGAATGTCAGTTGGCCTAGGGTTAAGGACGATGACAATCCTAACTCTATAAATAGGCTCTTAAAACACTTGTTGAAGGTCAACTTTTACATTCTAAGTTTTCTTTGTAAATTTAGTTTTAGTTTTTCCTTTCTTTTAGGCTTTAGGTTTATTTTATTCTTTCTTATATTGTGTTCTTTAGAGAACATGAGTTGTAACCATGGTCAAAGTACTGTGGATTTCACTTCAATCAATACAACTTAGGATTCTCAAACCTTTCTCTTGATTCATTATGTTTATTATTATTATCAAGATTATTGTTTTCATGAGATTCACAAGGAACTAATCCTTTTATGGGAGATTAGTGTGTGGAGGTGTGATTAATTAATTACTATGTAGGGTTTTCTTAGTGGATTAGCTCTTTGGCAGAGAAAGAATGTAAACCTTAGTCTTGACGACCCTAGGAAGATATTTAGGAGAGAATTAACCCAAAATTGGTATGGCCTATCCATGAACACCTTAGGCCCGAACTGGTCTAGACTATGAGAATGAAATATAAGTAGTTCTTGTCGACTCGCTAGTTTAGTGGATGATCGAGAGATCCCGCTAGGGTAGCGACTAGTTGATTGAGTAAAAACTTGAAATAGGAATTAGTTATGATCACCAAAGCAAACTAATCACCCATACTTAGATTTGATTAAATTAGAATTCATATTTTCGAAGTTCACTTTACCTTTACTATTTTTTATTTCTTGATTTATAAAAACCAAAAACTCTTTTTTATGTTTATTCATAATATAATTTATTTAATGTACTAATTAGATTTATTTGCATTTAGGTTAAAGTTAATTTAGTACTCGCCTCACTTGGGTACAATCTTCAGTGTACTTACCTATTCCGTTGTAAAACTATATTACAACTTGACTCGTATACTTGCAGACACCGCCTCAAATCTATATATTTAGTTGTAGTATCCACATTCTTGACGTTTGTATGTCCAAAGGTGGTCAAGTTGTTGGCACCGTTTCCGAGGAGGCAATGCCACTAGATTAATTTTAATTTTTACGTTAAATAGAATAATTAGGAAATATCTAAATTATAAATACAATTTTTTTCTTTATTTTTACTAACATTTTTATTTCCCTTGTGGTTTCTATGTATGACTCGTAGTAGGGGAACACTATATATTTAGTTACTGATCTGGAAAGACTAATACGTAGGAACCGTCAACAACAACAGCAGATGCAAAATTAGCCACCTATTGTAGGCAATCCACCATACGAGAACCCGTTGTTCGACGAAATTAATAAAGCTAGCCATGAGACCTACCACCACTCCCACCACAGGTACCCGCAAACTTACCTATTGCGCATAATGAAGGAACCCTAAGGGACTATGCATTGTAAAATCTGGAGATGGTTCAAGGAAGCATCACATGGCCAGCCATTACGACTAACAATTTTGAAATAAAATCATTCATGATCTAGATGATCCAAAACAACTTGCAGTTTAGAGGCACAATGATGGAGGACCCAAATCAACATTTAAAACGATTCCTTTAGCTTTGTGATACATTTAAAAATAATGGGGTTACCAATGACGCTATTCATCTTTGACTATTCCCCTTCTCCTTAATCGATAACGCCTGTTCTTGGTTAGATTCATTGGCACCAGGATCTATCACGACAAGGGATGAACTTGCAGGAAAATTTCTGTAGAAGTTTTTCCCTATTAGCAAGATGGTCCAACTTAGGAGAGAGATTGCAACATTCAAACAATTAGGAGAGAGCTTTCACGAAGCTTGGGAGCATTTTAAAATTCTAATACAGAGATGCCTACATCATGGATTACTTGAGTGGTTGAGGTTGAAAATGTTCTACAATGAGCTGGATGTGTACGAATGTCTAAGACTAGATAAAACTGCAAGAGGAGCTTTACTGAACAGAACATATGAAGATGCATATGAGTTGATAGAAAACATGGCAATGTATTCCTGCTAGTGGCTAACCGAATGCTACACATATGGACAGAAAGCATCTACGGTAAAAGTTGTCTAGGAGGGTGATAGATACCAACAAATTGTGGATAGACTCAACTACATTAGAGTCCTCATCTAGTGCATCATCTATATATGGAGGAGAGAAACCACTCTTTCTTTAAATTAATAATCCAACTAAGATGTCAACTACATCAGAAATAGGGGTGGAAACCTTTATTCAAACACTTATAATCCCAGTTGGAGAGATCACCTAAACCTGAGATGGGGCAGAAATCAAGGAGGAGGTAACAATGCACAACCAATTAAAAATACTGATAACCAACCTCTGTATTTGCAGAAGCATTAGGAAAGGGCTAACATAAATGACCACATTGTATGTGGTTAACGCTTGGATCGGATAGCGGGGGAGATGCAATTAATGAGGACAGAGGTAAAACAGGTGTAGTTTGAGTGCACTAACACTACAAAAACATTGACTAATTTGGAAGATCAAATGAGTCAATTGATAAGCATGATGGGTGACATTAAAAGATAAATTGGCACAGGAAATTCGAGCAACACAGAGAATAATCTTCGGAGAGAAGGGAAGGATCGTGTGAAAGCAATTGCGCTCTATTCTGGCAAAATATTGAGCAGCCCAAAAAAAACCAACTCATGAGGAGAATAAATCTGATTCTAAGGACCTTCAAGAAAGTCCCCGAAAAATTGAGACAGAACTAGAACCAGAGGAGCAAGCTAAGCCAGTGAACAAGCCAATCAAGTAACCTACACTAACAAGGGTACCATTCCCTTCACGGTTAGAAGAGAAACAAAGACAGGATGAGGCAAAATTTGTAAGTTTTCTAAACTTATTTAAATCCCTAAATTTTAACTTGCCTCTAATTGATTTAAACAATAAAGTTCCTAAATACGTCAAATATTTTAAAGAAATTATGTACAGGCAAAGAAAAATAAAAACAAGACAACAAGTTAATGTAAGTGCCTCATGTAGTGCGATTATATCTAAACAGATGCCCCCAAAACTAAAAAACCCAAGGAGTTTTACAATACCTATAGAGATAGGGGGTATACATTTTAGCATTGCTCTATGTGATTCAGAAGCCAATATTAATTTAATGCCCTTATCTATAAATGAAAAACTTGAGTTAGGGGAGCTTAAAAATACTCATATCACACTATAGTTACCTGATAGGTCTCTAGTACGACTAAAAGGCATACTTGAAGATGTGTTAATCAAAGTGAGAAGCTTTATCATTCCAGTTGATTTTATTATCCTAGATTTTGAAGAGGACCATGAGATACCCAAATGTTGGGTAGACCATTTTTAGCAACATTCAGGTCCACCGTTGACTTGGAAAACAATGAATTAACAATGAGGATCAATGGTGAGACAAAACTTTTTTTAAATGTGGTCACCAGTAGAATGAGATAAATAGGGAAAAATTAGGGAAGCAATGTCTTAAAATATCTGTAAAAATCCCTAATTACCCTGAGCCAAGGGAAGTGTTCTCAGTAATTAGTGCAGGTAGAAAAAGGAAGTTCAAAGAATGGGACAAGTGGAGGAAGGTAGAGTGGCATGATGGATGCTAGACAAACACTAATAGAAGCAAAATAGGAAGAGCATCCACAGGCACATTGATTGAGTTGACGGATGAATCCGACAACAAAACTTAACATTATTAATTGAATTTTAACTTTATGTATATTTTTGTACTTTTAACTAACTGGTAGTTTATTCTTTCATCATTATTAAATTTTTATTTAAATAGAAACTGAGACACTTAGAAAATAGAAAGTTTGGGCGAAAATAGAATCGATGTCACAACACAGGTCCCTCGTGTTGCGAAACCTTATCAAGAACTGAGAAAATCATCTTGATTTCATGACACAAAACCCTTGTGTCTCGAAACAAATGACAATTTATCCAGGTTTCCAAAATCCCAAAATGTGTCGCTACATCGAACCCCAATGTCACGACATCCATGTCCTGCCATAGGTGTCGCGAGATCTGTGCAATTTTTTGTAGGGCGACCGACCTGATTGTGCAGCCTGTAGGCTTTGAACTTAATTTTAACCTCAAAACACCTCTATTAAAACTTAAAAACTCTTTTAACTCCAAACTAAACCTTTTTTAACTTCTAAATTCTCTCAAATCTTTTAAAACCCTCATAAACCGTAAACCCTTATTTTACCATTCCTTATTGATTTATTGCAAATTCTTTCTTCTTTTCATCTTATTTGGTGCAAGCTACACATCAAGCATTTATAGGAGAGATCACAACAACTACTTTAAAGGAAATAAACAAGATTATAAGGAAAAGGTTAAGAGTTCCAACTTTCAAATATTATTGTTCTATTGCCTTTGAAATACATTGTTTGAATTTATTAATTTTTCTAAGTTTTAATATTGAATATGCCTCTTAGTAAGTGTAGAAAAACTAGTATACAAGAACCATCGGTGGTTTCGAATTCTTTAAAGTTTAAAAATAAGAATGCCAAAAAGTATTTCTTCGAGCTTCAAGGCAAACCCTTTATTCAGGAAAGGGGATTCGAACCATCAATGGTTCTCTGGAATGAAATTTGGTCTTTAGTACAATATCATATATGAGAGCATTTCTACACGATCCCAAAAGAAAATGATGTTATTCCTCATCTGCAAGAATTTTATGCTACTTTCAGGGATGAGGGAACCTGGAGACCACATGGTGTCATGAGGAAAATAGTAACAGTGCAAGGTAAGGATGTGACATTCTCCTAAAAAAGATTTGTAAATTTTACGATGCTACATATTATGATTCTGACTATTTAGAAAAAAATGAGGTGAATGGAACTGATTAGTGCTATAAATAATGTTGTATGTGTAGATCTCGTTCTCATGACATGTGTTGCATTGCTTATGATCAATATTTGGCAATTCAAGTATGTGACATATATGAGTATGTGAATGTTAAGACCTATGATCTAATGTGACCAACATGTTTAAACATGTTAAAGTGATGTCTAGTGAAATGTGATGATGTGAGCATGTCCACATGCCTAAGTGTTAGACAAATTAAACTGTGGCATGTGATTTTTGGGATGTTAGAGTGATGTCTAGTGAACTGTGATTATGTAAGCATGTGATTTTTGGGATTTTATTTTGTGATAGACTATTGAACTACGGCATGTGATTTTTAAACTTTGGACGTTAGAAAAATTGCATGGATTTTTATTATGGACTAAATAATTTGTTATTTTTCCAAATAAAATTGTTTTTTGTAAACTCAATTTATCGAATTTGAATTTGAAGATCATCAAGTTTTTTAACAAATATTAAACAAGATATCTTTCAAATTTACATTAAAAACGTCGTATTTAAGAGAATTACTAGCACGTGTTTTTCAAAGATTAAAGTAATTTACTTCAACTCAAGTTTTTTCCATACCTATGGCCCATGTAAACACTTTGATTGGGATCTGACATCTAGGCTCAATTTGAAGGGTTATATTTAATGATATCATAGCCCGATTCAAAACTCGGACCATAGGTAAAGTGTTTTTAGAAAAAAAACTTCATGCATTATATAAAGGGGTTTTGAGGAAACACATGCCACATGTTAAAATTATTGCAAAAAAATCTGAAACTCCTAAAGTCGATCTGAGGTAAGTGTTATTTAGATTCAAAACTATAGACTGTAAAGACTATAGACTGTAGATTCTAAAAACTATAGACTTTGAAAACTCTAAACTGCGAAGACGGTAAATAGTGAGATAATTGTTAAATAAAAGAATACAACCTCAATGAAAAAAATATTCAAGTGATAACTTATCTCTATTGATAGACGTTCATAAAACTTAAAATGAGTACTGGCCAAATTAGAACTCAAAAAATGAGAGCTCGGGGAGAGTAGGGTTAGGGAACCTAAGTTGACTCATCCATATCCCTAGTGCGAAAAATGTGGAATGTGCACCCACTGTTCTATTAGGGAACCTAAATTGACTCATCAATAAGAGCCTGTGAACGAGGTTCTATCATAGGCCATGCGATGAGTGTGAAAGTGAGTGGCGGGCGCTCAAAATAGAGCTAATATTCATGGCACTATTGCTAAGAGACTCCGTTCAAGTAGGGTTGAGTGGTTTAGAGGCGTTTTTGGGATGACCCCCACTATATTTGAATACTATTTGGAGGCTATAGAGAGGATCTTAGATGATATGGACTGCATCCCTAAACAAAACATTAAAGGGACTATGTGACTACTACGAGATGGGGCCTATCGTTGGTGGCAGGCCATTGTGAAAGGTACACAAACAGATCGATTGACTTGGGAATATTTTCTAGAAGCCTTCCAAAAGAAATATGTGGGCACAAGGTATGAAGAGGCCAAGAGACTGGAATTCATTGAGCTAGATAGGGTGACATGTCCGTGACTGAATACGAGGTTAATTTCCTGAGACTTAGCCGTTATGCTCAGGGTATGGTAACGAATGAACATGATAAGTGCGCTCGATTTGAGTTTGGGCTAACGTCAGAATTGATGATGCAAGTGGCTCCTCTTCAAGAGAGGATTTTCGAAGCTTTGATAGAGAAAACCAAAATCTGTGAGGAAGTTAGGCGTATAGAGCTCGAAAGGAAGGAGCAAGCAAGAGTTCCAACAAAGAAAAAATCTGACCCAAATGTGCAGGCTCCGCATCCAGTTAAGCGGGCCAAAGATGATCGACCCTGCCAGAACTTTGTTACAGCGGGAGCCAAAATTCAGAATTGTGCCACTTGTGGAAAGAGGTATTTTAGTGATTGTTGGAAGAGCATGGGTGCATGTTTGAAGTGCGGGTCACTCAACAATAAGATTTGAGATTGTCCATGACTTAATGAGTAGATGCAAGCACCGGGACAAAATCAAACCCAAAACTAGAGAGCTGGGCAGCAGCCCAAAGAGATCGAGTTCAAAATAGAGGTGGAAATGCTAGATAGAGGTATTGAGCACTGGGTTAGGGTGTTAATCGGGCAGATGTGAGGTAGCCAACACTTGTGTATGCGGCTACACGCAAAGAGGGTCGTGATGCAACAGACGTGATAGTAGGTAATTTTACCATTAATATTATTTCATACTTTACATTAATTGATATTGGAACTACCCACTCATACATATCTTGTGAAATGGCTATTAAGCTGAGAATTCGAGTAGAGGAAACTATAAGCGATGTAACTGTCCTATAGATCTAATAGAATTTGCTTTTGGAGAACTTGATCTCATATTGGGCATGGATTGGTTAACTGAGCATCGAGTTAGCCTTGATTGTGATACAAAATGGGTTACCCTAAGGACTCTGATTGGGAACGAGATAATCATGATAGGGGAGCGTTGAAATTATTTATCGAATGTGATCTCTACCTTAGTAATGGATAATCTGATTCGTAAAGGCTGTGAGGCCTATCTAGCATATATCTTGGATACGAAGGTGGATGGTGCAGTGTTAGAGAATATTCATGTAGTTAATGATTTTCCAGACGTCTTTTCGGAAGAGTTGCCTGGTTTACCTCCAAAGCGTGAGGTTGAATTCAGAATTGAGTTGCTACCTAGGACTGCACCAGTGTCTATCGTATGACACTACATCTCCCTACAATATTACACTTGGCCTTCCGAATAACACTTATTTAGAATTATTTATCGATGACATCCTAATCTACTCCAAGTCTAACTTGGAGCATGAGGAACACTTAAGGTTAGCTCTTCAAACCCTACATGAGAAAAAGTTGTACGTCAAACTTAGTAAGTGTGAGTTTTGGCTTTGAGAAGTAATGTTTTTGGGACATGTGGTATCTGTTGAGGGTATCCATGTTGACCCCAAGAAGATCGAGGCTATTCTGGATTGAAGCAACTTAAGAATATTAGTGAGATTCAGAGTTTTCTCAGACTTGCTGGTTATTATCAGAGGTTTTTTGAGGGATTTTACTTGATTGCTACATCGTTGAAAAAACTATTGACAAAGAGTACACCGTTTAAATGGACTGAGGAGTAGTAAGCTAGTTTCGAGAAGTTCAAGGCAGTATTAACTCAAGCACCCATTTTGATCCAACCCGAGTCTGGTAAGGATTATGTGGTTTATAGTGACGCTTCTCATATAGGTCTTAGTTGTGTATTGATGCAAGATGAGAAAGTAGTGGCATATGCTTCGAGGCAAATCAAACTGCATAAGTGTAACTATCCAACACATAACCTTGAATTGGCTGTAGTGGTTTTCACTCTTAAGTTCTGGAAGCACTACCTTTTGGGGGACAAGTGTATCATCTACGCAGATCATAAGAGTCTTAAGTATCTCCTTACATAGAAGGAGTTGAACTTGAGATAGAGGCATTGGATAGAGCTATTAAAGGACTACGACTGCACTATTGATTACAATCCGGGTAAGGCTAATGTTGTAGTCGATGTATTGATTAGAAAAGCGATGAGTGAGCTAAGAGCAATGTTTGCTAGGCTGAGTTTGTTTAAAGATGAATGCTTACTTACAGAATTACAAGTGTGACCTACTCTGTTGGAGAAGATTAACTTGAAACAGTTATCAGATAAATCTTTAGCACCACATGTGAAACTTATCGAGGAGGGTAAGACTTCAGATTTTGCCATTAATTTTGAGGGAGTTTTGTGCTATCGTGAGAGATATTGTGTACCTTTAGATTTAGAGTTGAAGTTGTCTATTTTGAGGGAAACGCATAGTAGGCCTTATGCTATACACCCTGGAGGAAGTAAAATATATTGGGATTTTCATGAACAATATTGGTGGCCAGGACTTAAACGTGATATGACTAACTTTGTGGTAAGATGCTTGACATGCCAACAAGTCAAGGCTGAGCACCAATTTCCTTCTGGGTTGCTCCAACCTGTTTAGATTCCTCAGTGGAAACGGTAGCATGTCACCATGAACTTTGTTAGTGGGCTACATTTAATGCCTTTGAAGAAAGATTCCATTTGGGGGTTTTTTGACCGGTTAACTAATTCCACCCATTTCCTGCCAGTGCGTACCGACTATTTGTTACAGAGGTTGGCAAAATTGTATATCTTCGAAATCATGAGACTTCACGAGATACCAGTTTTTATAATTTCTAATCGAGATTCTCGTTTGATATCTCAATTTTGGAAGAAGCTGCATGAAGCTCTTGGCACGAGGTTGAACTTCAGTATAGCTTTTCATCCACAGGCTGATGGGTAATTTAAGAGGGTTATCGAGACTCTCGAAGATTTGCTGAAAGGTTACATGATTGATTTTCGAGGCTGTTGGGAGGAACATTGCCACTTTTTGAATTCACATACAATAATAGATTCCAGTCGAGCATTCAGATGGTTTCTTATGAAACTCTTTATGGACGCAAGTGTAAGATACCTCTTTGTTGGATGAGGAGAAAGTTTGAAGACCATATCTAGTGTAAGAAACTAAGAATACTGTGAAGATTATCTGGGATCATTTGAGAGCAGCATCAGGTTAACAGAAGTCTTATTTTGACTTGAAGAGAAAGGATATAGAGTTCAGTGATGGTGATCGAGTCTTCTTTAAGGTTTCGTCTTGGAAGAAAGTGCTAAGATTTGACCGTAAAGGGAAACTAAGAGTGAGGTTCATCAGACCCTATCGCATCGTTAAGAGAGTGGGACCAGTGGCATATCAACTAGAGTTACCTCCAGAGTTGGATTATATCCGCAATCCTTTTCATGTGTCCATGTTGAGGCGATACTGATTTGACCCTTCTCATAAAGTTCGGATTGAGGAGATTGAGGTTCATCCATATTTTTTCTTTTAACGAGAAACCAATACAGATCCTTGATAATAAGGTTAAATTTTTCTGGAGGAAGCAGATTCCACTCATGAAAGTTTTATGGAGGAATCACGGCTCTAATGAGGCCACATGGGAGCCGAAAGATTCGATGCGACAATAATATCTTCACCTTTTTCCATCAAGTAAATTTCAAGGTTGAAATTTGTTTTTAAAGAGGGTAGAGTTGTCACATCTCATGTTTTTATTTTAATTAGCACAAGGTTAAAAGTAAGGAGTGAAATGGTGTAATGGTTTAATACTCTTTAGCTATCCTAGTGGTCCAAGGCTCAAGTCCTATTATTCACACCTAATCAAATAATTTTTTTTACAATTTTTCCCATGTTCTTAAGGAGTTTTCCTCCACCCTATAGTCACCATATTTAAGAGGATTCCTTTCCCCCATTAATAGTCAAACTTACCTTAAGTTGAGCGTGCATGATCTCCTTTTCACTCCAAATCTCCCTTACTTGCCAAAACTTCTCACCCATGCCATTAGTAGAGGTTCATTGAAACTAGTTCATGTTGACCAAACCCTGTTCTAATTCACCACCTTTCCTTATCATCTCCTCCTCCCTCATTCTCCCATTTATCTCTTTTTCCTCTTATTTTCTCTTCTATTTTCTCTCCATTTGCAAAAACCAGCACCCTTTCTCTTTTACCTATTGCTCATTTCCTCCATCGTGATTGAACCCTTCACCACCGTTCACCACACCTCGTGCCCACCGCACTGCACCTCCTCTCTTTCTCTTTTTCTCCTCCCAATGCTACCGTGATCGCTGCCGTGTGCCATCGTAGGTCTATTTTATTCTCCATTCCTCTCCTCCCTTTTTATTTTCTTCTCCAACCTTGTTTCGCCAAAACCAATATAGTCCCTTTTCTTCAATCATCGCCGGACCATCGCTCCCTTATCATGAGACCATTGCGAGCGATCGCTATTGCCACTGCCGCTGTTGGTGGTTGAATTTTTCCCTTTTCTTCCTTCTCTATTTTGCCTTCAACATATTGATTAAACTTATAGTCACATTGCTCTAACAATTCTTTTAGATTGCTCAACTCTCTGATCTTATTTCTATTCTAATTCATCATCCATTCTGATTTAATCTAGTGTAGGTTATTTCGATTATAGACTCCTCCTCTTGGTGATTTCATCTCTTGGCCGAATGGTATAGTGGTCATAGGGATAATTATTTGTTATTTATTTATTTATTTTCGTGTTAATATTGTTTCTTACAATCTTTGAAAGACCAAACGATAATCATAAGTGTGACCCCTAATTTCGTATTGGAAATCATCTTTTCGAGAGTCTAAAATCGAGTAACTGATCTATTAGTGATAAATTGTTTTGAAATGGATCCTAACCAATAAACATTACTAATGTGTTAGATGCTTCTTTTGAGTTAGATCAAAGCGAAATTGATACTAAGGATTGTGGCATTTAGGATCTTCGATAAAAGGTGTGGGATCGATTCTACTTATTGTATGTTAAATAATTATTTTTGGTTACATTAAAAATTTAAACATAATTAGTCATGTGTACGCTAAGTATTCAAAGAGGAGTTGAAAAACTCTTTACAATGGACCCAAGTAAGTGACTTTATCTGAAATACATTTTGTGAAACGCATGAGATATGTGATATGATGTGATTATTGTTATAAATAATGATGTATTTATAGATCTTGTTCTCATGGCATGTGTTATATATATGAGTATGTGAATATTGAGACCTATGATCTAATGTAACAAGCATGATTAAACATGTTAAAGTGATGACTAGTGAAATGTGATTATGTGGGCATGTCAACATGCCTAAGTGTTAAAAGTGATTCACATGTGTTTAAAATTGAAATTGTCATGTCACATGCATAGGGTGGGATTTTGTGAAAGGTGGAGGTATATGGCAGTATATTTGCATATCATTGGTGGCTAGTCTACAAAGTGTTATAAGTGGTAGTACATCTGCATATTAGTGGTGGCTTGTCCACAAAGTGTTATCAGAGGCAGTTTATCTACAAATCATTGGTGGCTTGTCCGTAAATGGAGATTCAGATGGACAAATTTTGGGGATCTCGATATTGGTGCATAGTAGAGATGGGTAGGAAATTTCATAAAATGTGCATCGTTTTAAAATATGCATCAATATGTCCATGCATAAAGATAAGTGTTATATTTTATAAATATTTTCATGTTTGATATATCGTGATTGATATATTTTGGTTTGTTTGTGAATATATATGTATATGAATATACTTGTATTGATCTCACACTAGGCCTTCTAAAGCTCACCCATATTACTTATGTGTTTTCAGATAATCTTCTTGGGTAGGACTCAGATTCGGTCGTCAGTGATGCTCTCGGAAATATTTCTTTTACTATTATGGATTTTACTTATGTTTAGGACTTTGATGGACTTTATGACTTCTTTTTGAGATTTTATTTTGTGATAGACTATTAAACTTTGGCATGGGATTTTTAAACTTTGGATGCTGGAAAAATTGTATGTATTTTTATTATGGATTAAATAATTTGGTTTAAATCGGGTTGTTAGGGCACCAATGGGTGTTGTTAGTCCTGGGATGATTGTTGAGAGGCTACGCTCTAGTGGGGCAGAATTGTTCAAAGGTATTGCTAGAACTACTCCTAAAGTGTTCTAATAATGGATGGAGACTATTGAATGTATTCTTGATGATTTGGATTGCACTCCTGAGCAGAATCTTAGGGGTGGTTTATCCTTATTGTGGGATGAGGCATACAGGTGGTGGAAATCAGTGGTTAGGGATACGCTACCAGAGCGTATTGATTGGGCCTATTTTTAGGATGCCTTCCAGGGTAAGTTTGTAGGTCCTCGTTATGTGGAGGCCCAATGGTTGGAACTCATAGAGTTGAAATAGAGTGATATGACTATTTTTTATTATGAAGCAAAATTTCTGAGGTTGAGCTGCTATACACCTAGTATGGTGGCTTCTAAGCATGAAAATAGTTTATATTTTCAGGAGGGCCTAAGGTATGACCCTAAGGTATAGGTAGCTGCACACGAAAAGTGTGTGGTTGAGGCTTTGCTCAAGAAGACCAAAATTATTAAGGAGATTAAGCGCGTGGAGCAAGAGAAAAGGGGAAAGCAAAAGGATCAACCTAAAAGAGAGGTGGGCTTTGCTGGCCCAAATCTGCATCCTATTAAACAGGCCAAATAAGCTAGCCCACCGTAGAATAGGGAAGTAGTGGGCCAGTATTGTCAAAGGCACCATCCGGGTAAATGTTGGAAAAGAATGGGTGCTTGTTTGATTTGTGGCTCGATAGAGTATAAGAGGGGTAATTAGGGTGCTCACAAGGGTCATAACCAAAACAGAAATGGTAATGGTAATGGTAATGGTAATCAAGGACGGAGAGCATCGACTCAGGGTGTGAATCAAGCTAAAGCTAGGCAACTTGCCTTGGTATATGCGGCTAGATGCTGGTAGGATAGAGATGCAGCTGGTGTCATAGCATGTACCTTTACTATCTATTCAGTGCCTTATTTTGCATTTATTGATATATGATCTACTCATTCTTATATTTCTTGTGATGTGGTTGTAAAATTGGGGATTGGGGTAGAGAAAACTGAAAACGCTGTTACTGTAGTCAATCCTTTAGGATCATCTGTACTTGTGAATAAAATTTAAAGGAGATGCCCTTTAGAAACTCAAAGAGAAATTTTTCCCATCAACTTAATAGAATTTCCTTTTAATGAGTTTGATTTAATTTTTGGGATGGACTGGTTGGTTGAGCACCTAGTCCATTTGGATTGTGCACTGAAGAGGTTAATATTGGTGGCGGAGATTGGAAAGAAGATTGTTATATTTATGGAACATCGAAATTATCTGTCCAATGTGATGTCTGCTATGGTAGCAGAAAAGATGGTGCAAAATGGGTGTAAGGCATTTCTGGCTTATGTCTGAGATAGAAGTGTTGTTGATCCTTTTTTTGATAGCATTCGTACACTAAGGGAAGTTTCTGATGTGTTTCCTAAGGAACTATTGCGGCTGCCTCCAGATCGGGAAATGGAATTTGGTATCGAATTGTTGCTAAGAACAGCATCGGTGTCCATTTCTCCCTACTGTATGGCACCTAAAGAGCTTAAGGAGTTTAAGGTACAATTACAAGGGCTGTTGGATAGAGGCTTCATGAGGCCCAGTGTTTCACCATAGGGTGCACTGATTTTTCTGTGAAGAAAAAGGATGGTACACTTTGGTTATGCATTGATTACCGACAACTGAACAGGTTGACTATCAAGAATAAGTATCCTCTACCAAGAATTGATGACCTATTGATTAGTTTACAGGTGCAACTATCTTCTCAAAAATTGACTTGAGATCTGGGTATTGCCAACTTAAGGTAAATGAATTTGATATTCCCAAGACTATCTTTAGGACTCGTTTTGGACATTACGAGTTTCTTGTCATGCCTTTTATGTTAACTAATGCACTAGCGGCATTTATGGATTTTATGAATCATGTCATTCATCCCTTCCCTGATCAGTTCGTCATTGTATTCTTCGACGACATCCTATTATATTCCAAGACAGAATGTGACCATGATTAGCACTTGAAGGTGCTCTATAGATACTTCATCAAAAGAAACTTTTTGCTAAAATTAGTAAGTGTGAATTCTGGTTGAAGGAAGTTATGTTTTTGGATCATGTGGTATTAGCAGAAGGTATCCACATAGATCCTAAAAAGATTGAAGCCATCTTAGATTAGAAGCAACCAAAGAATGTCTTGGAGATTCAGAGTTTTTTGGGTCTCGCTAGGTATTATCAAAGGTTTGTTGAGGGTTTTTCCTTAATGGCAGGCCTATTGACTAAGCTATTGAGGAAGAACACTCCATTTAAGTGGGGAGAAGTGCAGCAAGTTAGTTTTGAGAAGTTAAAATTCGTATTGATAGAAGCTCCTATCCTAATTCAACCAGAACCTGGTAAGGAGTATGTTGTGTATAGCGATTCTTTGCATGTTAGGCTTGAATTTTTTCTAATGCAAGATGGTAAGGTAGTAGCCTATTCCTTGAGATAACCTAAGCCACATGAATGAACTTACCCCATTCATCATTTGGAGTTGGCAGTTGTTGTTTTTGCACTTAAAATATGGAGACATTACTTGTACGGTGAAAAGTGTACTATTTACACAAATCCCAAAAGTCTCAAATATCTCTTTACCTAAAAGAAAATTAACTTGAGGCAACATAGGTGGATTAAATTATTGAAGAATTACGACTATACGATCAAATATCACCCCGAGAAAGTTAATGTAGTGGTTGATGCCTTGGGTAGGAAGGCAATGTTTGACTTGAGGGCTATCTTCACTCGCTTGAGTCTGTTTGATGATGGGGGTATCTTAGTTGAATTGAAAGTAAAGCCTATTTGGATTAAAGAAATCAAAGATAAGCAGAGTTTGGATGAATCTTTAGCACCTCAGTTTGAACAAGTTAAGGATTGGTCGACTGAAGACTTTGGGATTAATTCTGATGGAATTTTGTGCTTCAGAGGCAGATACTATGTACCCAATGATCAAATTTTGATACAATCTATGTTTTAGGAAGCACATAGCAGGCCTTATGCTATGCATCCTAGAAGTACTAAAATGTATCGCGACTTAAGATAAGTTTATTGGTGGCTATGACTTAAATATGAAGTAACAAAATTAATATTGAAATGTTTAACTTGCCAGCAATTTAAAGCTAAGCATTAGTTTCCATCAGGGTTGCTCCAACCAATTCGAATTCCATAGTGGAAGTGGGAGAGGGTGACAGTCGATTATTTTAGTGGGTTGCCTTTGACTCTTACTAAGAAAGATTCAATTTGGGTCATAGTGGATAGGTTGACGAAGACCACCCATTTTATTCCTGTTCGCACTGATTATTCTCCTCAAAAGTTAGATAAGCCCTATATTTTTGAAATAAAGAGACTGCATGGAGTGCTAGTGATGATTATTTCAGACCGGGATCCTTGATTTACATCTCAATTCTAGAAGAAATTACATAAGGCTTTCAGTACTCAGTTGGATTTCAGTACAGCTTTTCATCAACAATCTGATGGTTAGTCAGAAAGGGTCATTCACATTCTAGAAGATATGTTGAGGAGTTGTGTAATTAACTTTCAAGGTAATTGGGAGGACCATCTACCGATTGTGGAGTTCCCCTGCAATAATAGTTTTCAGTCAAGTATCCACATGGCACCTTACAAAGCTCTTTATGGTCGTAAGTGTCACTTGCCTTTATGTTAGGCTAAAGTGGGCGAAAGAATGTTAATGGTCCAGAATTGGTTTTGGAGACCGAGGATAGAATTTGATTAATCCGGGATAAATTGAAGGTGACTTCTGATAGATAGAAGTCATATGCTGATTTGAAACGTAAGGACATCGAGTTTAATGTGGGAGATTGGCTTTTCCTTAAAGTCTTTCCATGGAAGAAAGTTCTAAGGTTTGATCATAAAGGCAAGTTAAGCCCTAGGTTCATTGGCCCATATCGAGTGCTTAGAAGGATTGGTCCCGTGACATATAACTAGAGTTTCCTCCTAAGTTGGATCGTATCTACAGTGTGTTTCACGTCTTTATGTTGAGACGGTATCAATCAGATCCCTCGCATGTTGTTCCAGTAGAGATTAGACCAAATTTGACATTTGAGGAGGAACATTTGAGGAGGAATCAAGGTTTTAAGGCAAAAGAAAATTTCTTTAGTCAAAGTACTTTGGGGAAATCATGGCATTGAAGAGGCTACTTGGGAGCCTAAGGACTCGATTAGGCTTCAGTGTCATCATCTCTTTAAATCAAGTAATTTCGATGATGAAATTTCTTTAAGGGGGTAGAGCTGTAACATTCAGAATTTTAGATGAATGAGAATGCAAAATTATTTCAAAAAAAAGTGAAATAGCCCAGTGGTTAATTGATAAATGAAAAGTTATGGACATTAGATTAAGGTTCCAAGTTTGAATCCTTTCCATTGCAAAATAATTAAATTTTGCAAAAATCTCTTCTTCTTTTTTAAGTGTGTGCCACCCATGCCTAACTAAACCTAGGTATAAATATTATTTTTTAAAAATTTGATCAAACTTTAATCTTATTTTCTCCACCCTAGTCGTCCATCCCTTCTCCACCCCTCTATTCTTTTCAATTTTTTCTTTCTTCTTTGTTGTCACCGCCCAAACCCCTTGAATCACCATCTCTTTTTCTTTTCTTTTGCCACAAGATCTTGCACCATCCTCCCCTCAATCTTTCTGCCATTTTCCCCTTAATTTTCCGGCCCCAAATCTTAAAGTTTTGATCTCCAAGAACTATCCCGATTGTTGCCAAAAAGAGCCATTACCACCCCTCTCATCTAGCTTGTGTAAATTCTTAGTTTCTTTCAATTTCTTGATGGATCTTGTAAGTTCAGTGCCCAAATTTACAGATCTGAAATTAGGGTTATTTTTAAATATTTAAATAGTTTTTTTTTGGCCTTCCAAGTTATTTTAAATGTGGTTTTAAATTAGCTCTAAATTGGTCATCGTTAGTGGTGGTGTGTGCGCCTAAAGGCCAGAAAGAGAGTTGTTCTTTCTTTAAATTTTCTCATATTTTCCATAAATATCTTGGGTTCTTGAACCTTTCCTAATCAGCATTTAATCATGTGTAATTTAGTAAAAATCAATCTTCAGCAATCGGCGACTTAAATCTGACAATTCGGGAAGCGTAAGTGTGGTTGATTATAGGCTAGTGTGTAGTTTCAGTTTAGATGTTGGGTAAAATATTAATTGATATAATTAAATATTTTAATATTGGAATAGCTACTGATTTTTTAGCATTTAAATGCTTTAGGTGTCGACTTAAATGCCCCAAATCAAAAGTGAAGTCGTTAGACGTCCGCGCGTACGAGTCGTATCAAACCAATGTAAGAAACCTAACTAGTTTGGATATGAAAAATCCATATAATTGTAACGATTGGATTAAGCCCATAAGAGGATGATTAGAGGCTATTTAAGTGGTATATTAATTTTTTTAAATGATGATTTTTAATTTAGGTTCATTTTAAAGCCTTCAGGAGAAACCTCGAAATTCACAAGTGTGTTGCAGTAGAGTGTAATTAAGATGTGGATCCTAACTCATTAACTTGAATGTTTTGATGTTATTTTTAAATGATATAATTGATGAATAATCTTTCTAGTCGGGCTTGGCTAAATGGCTAAGTAATTAAATTGTAAGTGGCCGAACTAGGTACGTTTTGAGCCCTAACTATTTGGCATGTTAGCAAAAATGCGAGAATGACTGAATAATTGTGTGATTGATATTGTTGTAGATGATTAGTTCATTTAATGTATTTTGGTTGTATGTATAACATGATTACGAATGACAATGAGGCTTATGCATGATATATTTGTATGAATGATTTGCTATGAAATATTTGAAAGACTGTATATATGCACTCGAAAAAGAATTGTAAGTTATATGAGATTATGATATGTTGAACGACACCATCTTAATGGTGAATTGAAAGTTAGATAAATGGTCATATTTACTGAAAGTATTTGATAATATGAGGGCGTGTTGATCATGCCAAAGAAAGATGAAAGTATTGAATTCATGACTATGTATAAGATTGTATGACATCTTGCATGTGCATTGTGGTGTGATTGATATTATAGTTGACAGAGGATTTCTTTAGGGTACTAGATGCATATTAAGTTCGCATTTATTCGTAGCCAGTGCACTGCATGGGAGTACTGTGGAGATTGGTGATTTTATCACATTTAATGTTAAATGGTAGATTTTTTGCAACTTTGTTTATTTGGTGGTTTTACCACATCGAGCTTTGCTGGTATTTATTGGAGTTTGGCATATGGGTTTTGGGGAACTCGTGGTGTGTAGCAAATGGTTAGGGTAAGAATTCATTTTTGCATTCTGACATGATCATGACTCATTAAAGTATTGTTTGTGCTGCTTGATTGTAATATATGGTTCCTTGTATGAATGCTTAATGTATGCTAAATGCCTTATTGTTTAGACTCACACTGAGTTAATTAGCTCATCCCGTTACCTCAGACTTCACAGGTAACGAATGAAACTAGGATCAGACTTGTCATGCAGGCGTACGCCAGACTTCGTACTTAAGTTCTATAATTTATTTAAAGTTCGCTAAATTTATTTGGTTTTGGACTGTAAAATTATTTGAACCGTGGTTTGGGTTTATTTATGTTTTGGGGATTTTTCATGCATGCATAGTTCCATACTTGAGATTGGTTTATAAGATTATTTTGAAATTGGACCGGGCATGTCACTTGGCTTCATTAATAATCGGGTTTTGCTTCATTAATAATCAGGTTTTTAATTGTTTTTATGCTACAACTATACCTAATAGGGTTTTTCAAAAGCAATGTCATGCAAGGTGTTTTCCTAAAATCATGCTAATGTTATTAACTTAACTTAATGAAAGTGGATTTATTAAAGGAACATTTTCCAAAAAAAAAAAGGTAACCATGATTTTAATTAAAACAAAGTGCATCTAAGGTTTTCAACCGACGATAGGGCAGATTCTTAGGTTAGGTGTCCCATGTGCCATCGCAATTAGGCCATAACATCTAGGCCGGGTTTGGGAGGTTATAGTGAGGTAATTGCGGAGAACCACCAACATTCGGCTAACATCTTTTCTTTCTCTTAGCTATTTATTTCTCTATTGTTTTTAATTCATGGTTGCAACTTGCTTGTTATTTTTCACTTTAAGCATTATGACTTAATTTTGTTATACTAGAATATTTAGGGATCCTTAGCATGAAGTTATCGATGTTTTGCTAATAATTTTTTGTCCAGTTGGTTGTTTATTTTTTTAGTGGTTTTTCATGTTTAACGCTCACTAAAACATAGTTTATATTAGTAGGTAATTGAGTTAATTCTTACATTTTAGATGATGATATAGTGTTACATTGCATAATCCTTAGGAACGATGTTTGAAAATGCGATCTTAAGGTTAACATAGTAGAGACATATGCTAAGGTGATTTAAAGATCTAACATAGTCACTTCAAGAGAAGCCTACAATCAGTGGGTCCTCAATTAGTAAACTACCATATTACTGCAACATTCTACAACATTGCTCTAGATTTTTGCATGTTAGGGGAAATAAATGTTCTAACCTTTCATGTCATTATTACTGAACTTTTGTCACTATTTTCATTGCTATACAATTTGTGTCATATCCCATATTTTTTTTAATTGTAGTACGAAAACAAAAATACAAGAAAAGGTATAGTCTAATGGTAGCAAGCCCCTAAGTTATTTAGGAGGTCTCTAGTTCAAATCCCCTTGCTCCCTTATTTTTATTAAATTTTTTGCACACGTTTCCCATGTGCATTAAAGCATTACTGTCCAACCCCCCATTGTTGCCTTAATTAGTTGGATTCCTTTCCCTTTTTATGGGTCAAACTTGCCATAAGTTGGGGAGCATGATCCCCCTTTATGCTCCTATGTTCCCTCTCCTTCCTTTCACCTCATCCTTGACAAAAATCAAATGTTGACCACCCCAAAACACCCCATTGTCGTCCACCCCTTTCATTCCCTTTCTTTTCTTTTCTTTTCCTCTCCTCTCCACTTCGTTTCCACTCCTTTTTGGCCAAACAATCACCGCCTAAAATTCCTCCACCGTGAGCTATAGCTTCACCACCTCCACACCACTATCCAAGGTTCTCTTCTCCCCCTCTTTCCTTTCGATCACCGCCCTTCAGTGTCACTGTCACCATCGCCGCTGTGAGCCACCGCGAACCACTGCAGGAAAACCTTCCTCCACCACTCTTTTTCTTTTCTTTTTTCTCTCAATATTGTGACCAAACCCTCCCACTTTTTATATTTTTTTCTCACCTCATTGGACCACCGCCAGACCATTATTACCGCCGCCGATGCCATTTTTTTACCAAGTTTCAATTTTCCCATTTTTGTTTCTCTTTCAATCTCTCTCATCTCTTCTAAGGATTCAATCATCCTATTTTATTTGTTTTGTAACCAAGACTCATCAGTCATATAATCCTTGTAGATCGTTAAACCTCTTTACTCATTCGCCGAGATTCATCATTAATTTTTTTATTATCTAGTAGTGTAAGTACAGGAGAAGTATTGAGAATATTCTTCCCTTTATATTCTTCCCTTATAGATGAATAGTATTAAGTTACTTTCATTCTTCATGTGTTGACATCTGGTAATTACATTCTTTGAAGGACCAAACGACGCCAATCCAGAAAATCATTAGTGTGACAACGAGGGCATCGGGTCCAAGTTTTGATCTAAGGGTAAGTAGTTGGTGAGATTTATTTCAATAATAAATCTTTAAGTAATAAACTATATTCGATGGATCTATACTAAAATACATATTTGGTGCATTAGATTAATCTACCGACTTTAGATCCAAGCGAAATCTCTTCTAATAGGATTGTGGCAATATGATATACAACATAAGGTGTGGGATCTAAATCTTTAATTTTAGTATAATATGTCACTTTCATTTTTAATAATATGTTATTGAAGAACTATTTGAGAGTACACAAAGTACTCTATGAGGATTTGAAAACCTCATTGAAAGGAAATCCAAGTAGCTGATCTTAATCCCTTAGTTTCATGAAAAGCATGATTTGTGATGTGTTGATGTGTGTGATGGTGACATGTGTGCAAATCTCATCTCTATGTTATGTGATGCATGGCTTAATTGATATGTTGATAATTTAAATATGTGTTATATATGTGTGTGATGAGATCCATGATTTAATATGAAAAATATATTAAAGCATGCTAAAGTGCATGTGGAAATCTCATCTCTATGTTATGTGATCAATGATTTAAATTGTGGACAAGGTGTTATGTGGTTGTTTATCAGTATATATGTGGTGGCTTCTCCACGAATGGTATGTTATTGGATGGACAGTTTCTGGGGAACTCTAAATTGGTGTGTAGCGGAGATGAGTAGGAAATTCTTCTAAATGTCATTTGTTGCATAACCGTGTCACAATATATTTATGTATGCGTATTAGTGATGATCTGAGATTTCTACAAATATGATATATATGTTAAAATGGAAGTGCTTAATTGATGTGTTGATATGCATGATATAATATTCTTTTGATCTCACATTGGGCTTGTAAGCTCACCCATCTTAGGTTTATGTTTCAGGTAATCCTCGTAATTAGGACTCGAATGTGGATTCTCGGTGATGCTCTTGGATACAATCTTCTTAGTCAATTATGGACTTTATACCATTGATAGATTTTTATGGACTTTGATTCGGGTTGGTTTTAATAACTTTTTTGGGACTTTATTTTAAATTATGGACAGTGGCATTTTTTTTTGGACACGTTTGAATTATTGCATGGATTGCTATGTTGGATATTCAGTTTTTGAATGATCATTAAACATTTTTAAGAATTAATATTTGCTGCAAAAGATTTTTTTTTAATTTAAGTTATACTACAAGTATTTGAAATAAAAGGAACAAATAATTTTATTTAAAAGACATGATATTGTCAAATTGACATGTTTCAAGGAAAAATGAGCTTTTCTTATGAAAACATTTTGGCCATCATTATGGCTCATGTAATTGCTCAGATTGGGTTGTAACGTCTAGGCCCAATTTGAGAGGTTACAATTTGTTTTATTGTTTTATTTTGTTTCACATACTTAGTTAAATTTTGTTTATGTAATTAGTAACTAGTTAAATTTTGTTTATGTAATTAGTAACTATATTCACTCATATTTTCGTTACTTACCACTTTGTCATTAGTTAATTTTGCAATTGATTGAATTAAAATTTAGTATTTATGGAGACGATACTCTTTGCTTACTAATTTATTACTTGTTGATGACTATGTATACTTGCACATATTTATTAAACCCGCAACATATATATATACATTCAACAACTTCAAAAATCAACATTTCAAACATATCTAAATATAAAAAGGACTCTACTAGGTACATGCCATTTAACTAGCAAAATAAATTCACCAACTTTGTTAAGTCCTGGATTTTGTCTGGATGCTGAAGTCAATGCTCAAGATCACGTAAATATCCTAACCTATGCATGGGAAACAATATTGTATGCTGAGTAAATAACTCAATGGTATTTTTATAATTCAAATATCATAATGTAAATTAAATTAATATATGACATTTATATCAACAGAAAACATTACGTTAAAAACATCATTTATGCCATTTAATACAATATGAGCATGTTCTATTAACTAACTTGCAAATACTTTACATTAACATACCAAATACCGAATTGAATGGAATGATTCATTCCAATTTCATGTCATTCAATACAAGTACTAATCTACATATTAAAAAATCTATAATCAGTCCATACTTTTTCATTTAACTAGTATGTAAGTAAAACACATTAATGCCACATATCCTAATCAATTCGGTCATTTTAACTCAATTTCATCCTAATCTTCCGAATTTATAAATCCAGTATACATAATCTTTCACAATAGCAATTATTTCGTATAACATTATCTTTTCACATTTCAATTCCCCATTAACCTGACTCGGACTCGAACAGGTACATGGATCCAACCAACACATCAATTTGGCACCCAGTGCCTCATTAGACATGTAACACCCTAGATTTTGGGGTTAGAAGTTTTGTGTTTTGTAGGTAGGGTTAGTGGCTAGATTGAACAACTGTATTTGGTTCCAGGTTCTAGTGTCAGAATGGGCCTACTGGTCTGGTGGTTGGTTGTGTGTTAGTTTGTCTCTAGGTCCCTAGTTCGAGTCCTCAAGTGTGCTTTGAGAGAATTGTTTTGATTAAGCTTTGTTCCGGTTTTTTAAAAGATTAGATTAGATATTTTTTATTTTTTATTTGTTTTGCTTATATTTTTATTATTTTTATTTTTGTGATATGAAATGAAGAGTTTTTCTTTTCAGTTTTTTTGGGGGTTTCCTATTGTTTCTTGGTACGGTTCCTCTTTTCTCCTCTCTCCCTCTCTTCTCATAAAATTCTTTCTCTTTCGTCATTATGATTTCATCGTTTTGATTTGTTTTTGGGTTCTTGAGGAATATGTGATTGCACAGCAAGTGAAGGCTTTGTGGTTCACTAATTGTTGGGGCGTTTTTTGTAAATTAATGTGTGGGATTTGAACCTTTCTCTTTTCATTAATGAAATTATGAATTGGATATGTGTAATTCAGTGGTTATGAGTGATTTCTAAATTGTTAAGTTTCGATGTTGAATAGCTGATTTTTCCTGTGGAATTTGGCAAATTCTGTGTCCTAAAATCGTTCAATCTTAGCATTAAATTGTATGTTTTCAGTATATTTTGGTATCTTGCTAAGTTACCAAGGGTTCGAGAACGGTTTTGGCAGCAAATGCACGATCTGCAGCCTGTTTTGGTGTGGTTTCATGACCACACGGGCGTCTGCCCCAACACAGGAAGTTCACATGGCCGTGTGCATTTGGGATTTAAGGTTTCCAAGATAAATTGGGTGCCACATGACCATATGGTTGATTTGGAAAAATTAGTCAATTTTTACACAGCCGCGTCCCCCGGGCACACAGGCGTATGTGTTTGGGAATTAGGGATTTAGTGATTTGGTGCCACACGGCCATATGGCTAATTTGGGGATTTAGGGATCTCACACAGGCGTGTGTTTTGGGCGTACAGTCGTGTCTTCCCTGTACTTTATTGTAGTACAAACGGACAGAGAGTTACACGATTGGATGACACGACCATGTCCCTAGGTCACACCTGGCGTGTGCCTCCCTCCACAGAACCTTGTGCCCTTCCACATCAGTGTGTTGACCCCCACACGGCCCAGGCATTTCTACATGGCCAGAGCACACAGCTGTGTGGCCTAACCTTGCTAAATTTTGTTCTGTGTTAAATTAAAGCTTGATTGAAATTATGTGTGTTCCAACTTTTAGCTAAGTCTTAGTAGGGGTTTGTGGGACTTTGTTTCGGCCTATATTGCTATGCTTATATAAATATACCTTTATTTCAGCGGATTTTTTTATCGTTACTTGTTGTTACTATACAGTTGATTCTGAGTCTGGGTAAATGGTTGTACGCATTCTTGACTCTGAGTGATTTGTGTATGTGTGTTTGAGTGTGGTACGCATTATGTGACTGCATGGGAATTCTATAATTGATTGTCTAGATGTGAGTTTCTGTGTCCAGATGACTGTCTGGAAAAATTGTATTTTGATTCTATACATTTATTTGCATACATACATTTGCATAAAACATTTAGGGTTTGGTTGTAAAAAGAAGGAAGACTGTTTTGATTTGGCAGTTAAACTGCAACCTATCTGTAAAGCAGTTTACAGTACTGTAATGCATATACGACAGCTTTGCTACGTATTATTATTTGATCTGGCAATTTAAACTACAACATGTATGTACAATAGTTTACAGCAATGCACTGTACAACAGTTTACAGCAATGCACTGTACATACATACATTTGCATAAAACATTTAGGGTTTTGGTTGTAAAAAGAAAGAAGACTGTTCTGAGTGGCTTAGTCCACATACATGGTGTGTAGGGTTGGATGGGCCTTTCGGGGTCCTATGTGGTGTGTTTGGACGGATGAGCTTAAACAACTCTTATGGGGTGTGATCAAGGGACAGAGCGGTGTTTTAGCTGGATGGGTGGGTTTTGATATTTGACTGCATTCATACGCATCTGTTTGATTGTATCAGGTGTAGGCTTATCTGACTGTACTCTGTCTGACAGAATTACACTTGTGACTGAGTGTTTGTGTGTGACTTGGTGTGCTTGAGTTGTTACATTCTGTTAGGACGTTGGTTCCAAGTTTACTTTTTGACTTTGTCTATATTTGTAAGTCTTTTTTGCAATTGAATTGATTTCTGTAATTCTGTTACTAGTCACGTGTCGGACTCATACTGAGCTCGTGAAGCTCATCCCCTTTAGTGTTTTACCTTTCAGGTACATATTCGTGTTCTGTTGCTAGACTCGGTATGCGGAGGTCTTGGAAGTACCACATTTTATTTAAAACTAGTTAACTAAGTGTTATCAGTAAATCAAAATTTCAAATAAACGATTTTGAACTTTAAGTTTTGTTTTGAATATTGTAATATTTTTCGGTTTGTTAAACTAAAATTCCCTACAACCACTTCGGTGATCAAAGTGACCTCCGAAATTCGGCCAAAACTTCTGGGCCAATTTTGGGGTGTTACAAGACAATTCTGAAGCAAATAGTTTGTGCCCAACGCTCATCGGTATAATTGAAGTAAAAGTTTTGTCCAACACTCATTGACACATAGTCTAAGTAAGCTTTATTCTATGTATCCTATGGCATGCCAACTATATTCGACTCTGCCTGAACAATTGATAGAGTAACCAAGGATTCAATTTTGATAATATCTCAATTTCATAATTCAAAATTTTCATTTCATCAACCAATCATCAATTCACATGTATCATAACATGATTAAACCTAATTCAAAGTAAATTTTACATTTGCACCAAGTTACAATATTTTTAATTCTATTCAGTTTGGTCTTTTATCTCAATACTCATTCAAATCATATAAATTCATCTCGATTTATCAATTTTGGATCACCTTGTAATGTTACCATGCAAAATAGAATACACATACAACAACTGAAGTGGTATGAATTATAGAAATACAAACCAGAAACTCCAAGCTAGTCGTCGATGGCTTTAGCTTTTCCTTTCCCTCTCGAAAAATCCGGATCGATGTTAACTATGAATTACATAAATACAAAATACAATTAATATCAAACCAAGTTCACAATCAATTTTCATTTTATTCAATTTAGTCATAAAATCTGGACTAACATAACTTCCAATTTAAAACTCCAAATTAAAATACATTTTCACTATAATCCATTAGGGACCTCCTATTTCTTATTTCTACAACCAATTTTACAATTTATTTAGTTTGTTCCCTAATGTACAAAACTATCAATTAACTTCACAATTTAGTCATTTTTCACATCTGAGCTTAGAATCTATCAATTTGACACTTAAAACTTCAAGAAATCATGAATGGTAACTTTCTAAAACTTTAACAGTTTAACAAATTGGTATATGGGCTAGCTAAATCAAGCTCTCATGACCCCAAAAACATAAAAATTACAAGAAAATGACTAAATTAAACTAACCAATCAGTAGACAAAGCTTGAAACTCTAAAATGTCAATTCTTCTTCTTTTCTTTTCTTTAATTTTTGGTTGTGAATGAATTGATAAGAAGAAATCTTCTCTTTTATTCCACTTTGTTTTATTTATTTTACATATTATTATTTTAATATTTATTTTCTTTTCTCTTAATTATTAACAAAATTATAATGAAATTAACCTACTTACAGTCCACTATATACTAAAATGGTTTAATTTCCATTTTAGATCTTGGATTAATTCTTAAATAAATCTTCAACTCATTTCCTAATTAAAAATTGTATATAGTGGACGGTAAGTAGGTTAATTTCATTTCCTAAAATTTCAACCGATTACTCCTCAAATGATAAGTTGGGTTGGATTTTGATTTCTTCCACCGGAATAATAAGAGACAGATCCATACAATATCTCCTAAGCATGGACACATAAAATACATAATGTATTTTTTGTAATTTCACCGGTAATACTAATTTATAAGTCACTAGTCGAACCCTTTTATGTGATTTCGTAGGGTCCGATGAATCTAGGGCTCAACTTCCCTTTATGACCAAACCATAGAACTTTCTTCCATGGAGAAACCTTTAGAAATACTTTATTGCCCATCGAATACTCAATATCTCTTTGTTTCAAATTGGCATATGATTTCTACCTATCTGTTGCTACCTTCAATCTGTAAACACTTGAAAATAAGTTTATAATATTTTATCATTTGATTGCAAATTTGACTACGTGATAGTTTATAGTTTTACTTTGCCATATAAAAACATTTGAAAAACTAGGAATAATGCAAACCTTTTTTACATGATTTTAAATTGATTCTAAAGTCCCCAAATCGTCTCAAAATTTATTTTATCATTTTATAAAAATGTTTTAAGGCTTGAAATTTTAAAGACCTCAAAGATTTTCATTCCATAAGTGCTTTCTCCTATTTGTATTGTATGTCAGAACCAGTGAAGGGTGTTACAGATTTGTATATTTGGATTTTCATAATTCAAAATTGCAAAGACTCAATCCATGATCATTCTTAGTTTGAAATTGTACAAGTAATCCCAAAACTTTTCAAGATTTTATTCCTTAAAATTCAATTATTCTTGTTGGAACACCGGTACACCTCATGGCGCAGCGGAAAAAATAAATCCGGTGATCGCATCCAAGGATCCATGTGCAAGGAACGAATCAGGGAAAGAAGGGTATGAACAATTACCTTTAATCGTCTGGAAAACCAAAGATAACTATTGTGAAACTGATATGCAATTGTATGTCTATTCCAAGCCGCTATGAAAAGTTTTAGTCTCTACGTAATCCACCCGGTGTGACAACGAACGGAAAGAACTCTCTTAAACTTTTTCAGAGAGAAAAACTCATTGACGACTGCTGGACCTCATACACTATATTTTGAGTATATAAGGGTTTTCTTAAAAACCCTATATTTCTTAATTCGGGAATAGTTGATATCTTATATGAATCAAAATTAATTATAATAATTAACCAAATACAATAATTATAATTCCCATAATTATAATAATGTTTGACCGAAAAATTACAATTACAATAATTATAATAATATTCTATCGTAAATTATAATTAAAATAATTATAACAAGGATTTCGGTAAATTATGTTTAGTTAAATTTTATACGAATCAAATTCATATATATTAATTTAACCATGTTCTCATTATGTGTACAACATACTTGTACATATAATTCGTTCGATATTTAACTGCCCAATTAAATTAATTCTATAATCAATTTAATTCATGTGATAGCCAAAAAATAATACCAGCAATGTTTGGATTCCGTTTGTTTCAACCATAGGGTGTGACCCTATAGGTTCTTGTAACGTTAGTAGTAATACTAGAACGATTCTAATATTATAAACAATGAGTGGCATCTAGCAATGTATCATTGCTACCTAAGTTACAAGAAGTCATGATTCGACATAATCTCTATGTGATTAACCATTCATGTATTAAATTATTTTTCATTTATATCTAGAATGGAAACAAGTTATGGAATAGTCACACTTGCATAGTCCATCTAATGTTTCTTGATATCTTGAGTAGACTATGATAAACAAATAAGTATGATATCTCATTTGAACTTATTCAAGCATGGCCATGCATTTCTAGTCTCACTCAATCAAGTGGCTTAAGATATTGCTCCCATTATGTAGGAGGGACAAATCCTATATTGATCAACCATATCCCACTACATAGATTGTGGTATATCCAACATCAACTTTTATAGAACAACTAGTAACAGTGGACATTTGACTATATCAAATATACGACTCACGATGTTGGGATAATGATGATCTCAAGTCTGAGGATCGTATGCATAGTAATCACTATGAGTAATGTTGTGACTATTACATAATAATCCAAGAAACATACTCATAGCAGGTCAATCCAATATGTTGTTCTCTAACACACATACTCATGTATTGATTTTGACATCCCACATCAATGACAACACTTTGATATCAATAAACTACACATTAGTCTTAATGCATTATTAATGCCCAATCCTACAATAATTCTCGACTAAGGACCTTTTAAGAATAATCATATTATTTTCAGGACATTATTATAAAATAATTTATTTATATACACAAAAATAAACTGAAATAATAATGTCAATGTCTTATATTAATAAACGAGGTAAAATAAGTATATTATTACAATCATCTCATGATTCGCCTTTGAGCATACTCTAACAATTCTATTATTCATATTACAATACAACATAACAAGCACATTATAAATATATATAGAGAGAACTAGTATATGAATTTCTGTTGAAACTATTTGTTAAGATGTTCCAAGAGAAGCTTCTGCCTAATATGTCTAAGATAGGCGAACACTTTATGACGGTCAGGGATGTTCTCTTTGATGACAGGAACTTCCATAAAGTTTTGAGCCCATTGACATAGTCGAGGCAAGGTGTTCGGTTCCAGAACATTAACTTCAATTACCTCTTCCATAATTTTGAACCAATAGGCTATCATCCCATAAGAGATATCCACTAAATTAATGGCATTGCCACCAAAAAACTTCTTGTCCCCAAGTGCTTGCTCTTCTATGATTTTCAAGGCTTCTAATAATTCCTTTGTTGTTTTCTCTTGTTCTTCACCACCCGTTGATCGAAAAAAGTCACTGAAAATCGGACCCTGAGATGATCATGATTCATTTTTAATATTCTATTAATAAATGAATATGAGAGGAAAAAAATTATAAATTTAAACTGTGATAGTGATGTGATGTTACGATTTTGCAGTTTTGGTTATTTCCTCTTTGAATTTTATATATAAGTAAATTATGACAGAGGAGAAATATTTTATATAACAAATATATTTGTAAAAGATTGATGTAAAAATAAATCACTTTTTTGTTGAAATGTTAAAATTAAAATATTAAAAATCATGGCATTTTCAATTTAAATTCTATTAAACACATTTTCTAGATTTTAAATAAATATAGAATGATAAAAATACTCTTGTAGCAATGGTAGTTCTTTTATAAAATGTAAGTATTTGGTAAACTGGCGGTGTACTTTTTTTATTCTACAAACAACCTTAAAAATTTAACAGTGTCCTTTTTAAAATATATATATTAATAATTTTGTTACCCTAGGACACTTGTTAACCTCTTAACATTCCTTGTAGAGTTTAAAACCACCACTAGCAGTGTATCAAATATTTTCTATTATAAAAGGAATTAATTTTGATAATTTCTAAACTGAATTGGAACCCAATTGATGAGTAACATTAACTTAATCAACCATTTAAATAATAATATTGATATATCAAACAAACATTTTCTATTAAAATGATGATCAGCTAAAAAATTAACATCAATTTCTAAACAAATATTTTTCAAAAAAGAAAATGTTTGAGATTAGAAATTTTAGTATTTTCAAAACCTTTTATGAAGACAAGTTGCAAAATGATAGGAATACTAAAGTAAACTTGTTGTAAACTAAAGAAAGAGAAAGATAAAAAGAAACAGTGAGCCATAGTAATTTTTCAACTTAAATCCTTTAAAATTTTTTGTTTTGTTTATACTGTAACGCTCCAAATATTTTCGATATCTGACACTGTTTCAGGACCGGGTAGAGTGAAATTCTAAGAAAAAATGAAAACAAGTAAGATAGAGAATTGTCATAAAATTAAAATTGATATTGGTTATGGAAATCAGTCAAAAGAATTTTGAATGTGAGAATGTGGTAAAAAGGGTCAACTTGTAAATTCTAAAAGGTTAGAGGAATAAAATGCAATTTTGAAAAAAAAAGAGAAAAACATGAGTTATTATTAATTATTTGGTGAGGGGTGATTTGGAATGTGTAGTGGTGTGTTGAAAATCACTTTTGGACCCTATTGAAAAAAAAATTGAAAGTACATAGACTAAATTGCAAATTTTTTATTTTATCAAGAAAAGGGAAAATATGTAATTTTCACCACCCATATATTTAAACTAAAGGTTAAATATGATTTATGAGCTTGGAAAGGGTCAAGTGCCTAATTTCGTGAAGAAATTGTTAACGAGGCAAAAAGGGAAAATGGTAATTTTACAACAAAAGGACATATTTTTAATTTCTCAAGAATTATATATTGGAAATATTATTCTTATAATATATTTTACATGTGGAAAAAATTTAGACCTTTGGATGTGAATAGAATGAAGAGATGAATTGTGGGCCACGCATTTTATTTTCGTTTAGTTTAACTTTGACCTTTTGACTTTGAGCAAGCTTTTAGTATTTTAAAATGGAAATGAAAAAAAAAAAAAAAAAGAAGGAGAAATCATCTCTCTTCTCACCCACTTTGCTATTTCACCTTCTTGCTATGGGATCTTTCTTTCTCATTTCTCATTTTTATTGTTTTTTCTCCAAATCTCACCTAAAATCCAATATCCAAATTTGTATTCTTGCAAAAATCAACTAGAAAACTCAATTTCAAGTTTGAATTCACTCTCAACCCTCCATTCTTAGCCTAGCGTTTGGATGAGTATAGTGAGAGAAGTTGAAGCTAGAGAGAGAGAAAATTTCAATAAGATAAATATTGGTGTTTTTTGTTTCTCCTAATTTGATATTTGAGTTTGGATGCTATAAGAAAGCTTAGGAAGCTTATGCGTTAATATGTTGTTATGTTTTGATGTATGAGAAAATGATGAGAGATAGAATCTCAAGCTTGGATGAGGTTGGATTCAAGTGTTTAGAAGGTTTATATTGAGTACATGTGCATCCAAGAGGAAAGCACCCTTGGATACTTTTACTTTTCCTAAATTAACATGTTTAGGAAATTGATTAAATTATGGAATAAATACATAGGTCAAGGACTTATTAGAGAAGTTTGTGATTTTGGCTTGAGAGCACTGCACCACTGTTCGAGCTTGACTTTGTATTTCATTTGTTTTAGATTTCATTGGTGTATGAATCTTGGCATGTACAAAAGACTTAATTTGAACTTGAAATTTGTAAATTTGGTTTAGGTTTCAAACCTATGTTAATATTATTAATGAAGCTTTGATCCGTGATTCAACTAGAATATGTTTATGATGTGTATTTGAGTTTAAATTTTGTTACATATTGTTTTGAGACTTGTTGTAATGATATGGAAGTGTTTGGATATGAAATTGAATGTTTTTAAATAGATTTTTAGCCCTAGGGGTTTATGTTCCAATACTTATACAAAAGTATCAAAACATTGTAAGTTAGTAGCTAAAAAGCTACTGTTAGCTAAAAAGCTACTGTTCTTGCGCAAAGTACTCATATATAGGATCTAAGGATCGATACCTTACCCAGGGTGTTGGTACATGGATTTTATGTACCAATACTTAGCCCTTAAAATTGGGCCATTGCACTGTTTTGAGTATTTTGAGCCTATAAAAGCTCAAGTTTGAGCTTAGACACTTCGAACCACCTACAAAATGATCCTAAATGATTTTTAGATGATTTCACACAATAGCAACTTCCTTCATATTGGACATTGAGACATGCGAAGGTAATTACACACATAATTAGTCTCTGAACTTGAAATTACTCAATTTATTTAGTCATTTTTAACGTCGTTAAGAGGTGATGACATGTAGGGGTGAGTATTCAATCGAGTTGAGTTGAATCGAGTAAAAACTTTTTGAGTTAGTCCAGTTGACAAATCCTATTTTAGCAACCAAACTCAATTTGAATTTTTTTCGAATCGAGTCAAAAAATTTCGAGTCAAATCGAGTCGAGTTAACGAATCCTATTATTTATATTTAATGTTGCGTTTAGATGGACTGATTATTTAACTAGTAGACGAAGTACAAGATTATTTAACTACATGAACAATATAATGATTTTGCCTTTTAACTTAATGGGTAAACATTTATCAAAATGACGTAGTTTTGCCTTTTAACTTAATTATTTTGAATTTTAACTTTTAAAAAGTAAACATTTATCAAAATGACTTAATTTTGTCTTTTCTTATTTTGATTTTCGGATAACTAAAATTGTGTAATTCATATTCGAGTTAAACCGAAAAACTTAATTTTTATTTGAGTCGATCCGAATAACTTGATTAACTCAAATAACTCGAACTATTTAATTCAAAATTTAAATTTTTATCGAGTTTTTGAATCAAATCAATTTTGTACACTCCTAAAGACATGGCACTCTAAGAGAGTTTAATGTTATTAATTGAATTTTTGACTAATGATTTTAAAATCTAAAAATAAAATAATAGAAAAATAGAAAATAGAAAAAATATTAAGAAGTTATAAAATTATATAAAAATTATTGCAAATTTATAAAACTTAAAGAAAATTTAAAATTTCAACAAATATAAATTAGAAATTTATAAAGAAGAAATTATACAAACTATAGAAATTATATAAAATACATAAAACTCTAAAAGAAAAACTAAAATTTGAGATTTCTTTAAAGTTATCTTATGAAACTAGAAAAATGAAAGTGTGAAAATATTAAAATGCATGTTCCGAATGAACTCGAACACATGCGCATCCAAATTCCTCCTATCAAAATATATATAATTATTAAAATACATATATTTATTAAAATATATATTTTTAAATATATATATTCGGAAAAAACAAATGTATCTTTTAAGTTTAGATGAATTTGAATATTTATTTGTCTTTGAACATGCATTTTAATAATTGTTTTTAAATTTTTTATAAATTCTATAAAATTCTATAATCACTTTATAAATTTTATTATTTTGAATTTGTTAACTTTTTTATATAAAATTTGACTTAATTCCAAAGAGAAAACCATGTTCACTAAGAGACTTTTTAAAGAGAATATATTAAATACATATTTATTCTATTTCTTTTCATAATTGTTTTCAAAGTAATCTATATATAAATATAAATTTTTATACTGTATGCTGATCTAACATGTTTGTCAATTTATATTGAGTTTATATTCAATTTTTCGTGTTTTAATTATTGAATTTTTAACTTTATAAATTAAGCATAAAATAAAAGTTTCATTTGAATCAAAATACAAATCACTATCTTAATTTTTGAAATTTATTATCCAAAACTGCCTCAAAAATATATTAAATACATTGCTGATTTCGATATTTATGTGACATTTGGTATAACATAATCATGCAAAAAGAAATATGATCATTAGAAAAATAAACAAAATAGTCAAATTGATAAATAACTTTTATTACACATTAGTTTTAAGATGAATTTATATAACTGGAATAAAATTGCAATTTCCATAACTGATCTAGATTAAATTTCATCGTGTAGAACTCGAAAGAGGACAGAGAAAGTATGGTAATATATAGATTGTACATTTTCCTAAAATACTTTCACATTCTAGACTTGGGTGTTCAATTGGTGTTCCATTTATCATAATTCAAATTCAATTTTTATTTTATATTCAAACAAACAATTTTGAATTTACAAATTTAAACATATTTTTTATCCAAATTAATTTTTCAGAGCAATCATTAAGAAAATACAATTTTTGGGCTCCTCCTTCCTAGAAATGTCTATGGGCAGCGGATCCTGGCATGACTTTATTTAAAAAAAAATTTAGGTCCAAGTTTAATGTAGTTCAATCAAACTAGCTCATTTACTTATTCAAAACATAATAAAAAAATTTAAAAATCTATAACTTTATAAGGTGGGTAGTTTGCTTTCACTTTTTAAATTTATAATTATTTTTAAAATTGATATGTGTCTTCTTTTTAAAATATTTATTTTAATATTTTATTATATTTTTATAAGACATTTGTCAACATCGACTTTATTTGTAGAGTTTAAAATTCTACTTATAGTGTGCCAAATAATTGTCAATTTCATATTAATTTATGGAATAATATTTAGTACAATGCCAGAAGAGTTTTAGACTCGTAAGTAGGGTCAATATTTGACAAGTGTTCTAAAGAAATACTGATAAAATGGTTAGTATTTGATACATTGACAAAATATTATTTTTATTCTATAAGCAACCTTCAAAATTGTCAAATGTAGTTTTAATATATTTTATTGTTTCAGTATAAAATACTTGTCAATCTTTTAGCCCTACTTATAGAGTCTAAAACTCTATAGATAGTGTACAGAGATATTTCTCTTATAGTAAAATATTCAAAGAATATTAAAAAAAAGAAGACATATGTACCTTTAAAGAAAAATACCCTTCCATAAATACTAACTTTTAATTTATTATATAATTTCTAGTAAGTTTAAATAAAAAAATTTAAATTTATTTAATTTAAATTTGGACCAAACTCAACGGTTCATAAAATCTTTACCTAAACTCGGTTCAAGCCAACCGAACCAAGAAGACCACCCCATCTAATCCACTATATATTAAAAAAGAAGTGAGATGAATACATGTAAAAGAATTAAATCACCTTGTCTACTCCAAACTGAATCCAAAATCGAGCTATGGCTTTGTCATAAGGATCAATCGGCAGTAGTGGATTGTTGGGCCAAGTTTCTTCAATGTATTCCAGGATGACGAGGGACTCGGCAATAGGCTTGCCGCCATGAACAAGGACAGGGATTTTTTTGTAAACAGGATTGTACTTCAATAACAGTTCACTCTTGTTAGAAAGGTCTTCCTCTATGTATTCATAATTTACTCCTTTGATTTTCAGAGCCCAAATCACTCTATGACTAAAAGGACTTGACCAGAAGCCGTGGAGCTTCACTTCTGCCATTGCCTTGTTTTGTTGAGCTCAAGAATGACGATGCTATTGACAGGCCAAAGTTAATATAAATGGACTTCATGCTTGGAGAATAAGTTTCAATCTATGAATTCATTAAATATTTAATTTTTATATTGTATAAGTCCATATAGCTGTTGATATAAAATTTCTTATACTTAATGACGGTGAAAGTGACCCTCATATATTTCAAAGATCAGGGTTTCGTGTTCGACTTTATTTATGGTGTTTGACTTTTCATTTCAGAGATCTAGAGAAAGAATTTGATTTTATTAAGATTTTTAAAGTTTAAAGAATTTTAAAATTCGGTGAGTAATTTTAAGTGTATTTTGTTAAATCAATTTCTCTTTTCAAATTCCACAACATGGGGCTTCAAAATTTTGTTATAGTTTTATTTTATTTATTACACATCGTTCCACTATAAAATAAATATTAAAACTCTAAAATAATTTTTACTCTTATATATGTTTTAAAAATTTTATTTTATTAAAATATTTATAAATTATTTTCTTTTATAATTATTCTTTAATTCATAAAACCAAATAACCCCAATTTTTAAAAATAATTATCTATCCAAAAAATAATTATAATTACTAACATTTTGAATGGATTATATTTAAAATACTAACATTTTAAAAATCTCAAATTTTTCAATTTTTCATCCAAACACACTTTAAGGGTTTATTTTGCATAGAAACTAAAAAAAGCTTTAAATATATGTATTTTCTAAAATATATTCTATTTTTATTTTTAATAAAATGATTGGAAAACACATTTGGTATATAAAAATAAAAAATGTTTTCAATAAGAAAAACATTTGATACCTATTTTCCTATAATAAAAAACAAATAAAATCTAAATAATATTTAAGAAATTCAACTTTACAACATTTTCATAAAATCGTTGGAACAAGTAAAAATCAATTTTACAAGTTTTAAAACCATTTAAAAGACATTTAGCAACCAAATGTGAGAGATTAGAGGTGCTCGAGGCTAAGCACGGGACTTGGAGGGCTTAAAAAGCCTTAAATAATGGACTAAAAACAGTGTGGTACATAATGTTGTGACATTGTATAATGTTACGACGTCACTCTCTGTATGTCAAATGTCGCAACACTGCAAGGGACATTGTCGCGACATGTACGCTTAATGTTGCAACATTGCTATCTGTATGTTCAATGTTGGGACATTATAAGGGACGACGTCACAATGTTATAATAGAGCAGCCCAAGAACACTTCAAATTAACTCCAAACATCATCAAAACATACCAATAAGTTTCAATTCATATTTGAGCAATATCCAACCACATTTGAACTAAAAATTATCTTATAACATGATCAAATCATAATCAAACCTGGGTTATTGCTGCTCTAACAGATGAAGATACTTGCATTGATGGATTCTTAAGCAGGGCTATAAATGGGTATGTGAAGATGAGGGTGAGGAAACGAATTGTTAAGATCACACATTTGACGAGTAATGCTTTGGCTCTCATCAATAGCTATGCTTCAACTCAAATCCTTCATTGATTTTCTTGAGAAGATTTTGATGGCAAGGAAAGCATTATGTTTCATGGATCTATGTTCAATATAGGATTTGTATGGTTTTCAAACAGGGATAAGTTTTTAAGATACTACAGATTGTGTTCTCAATTCTATGTTTGTGGTTATTGATTTTTGTAATTGTATCAATTTGAATATGAAATTTTTGTAAATGTGTCCGTGTATGTTTAGGGTTTTTTTTATATTTTTAATAATTTTACTGATTTCAAAATCATTTTAATAATTTTAAATTATTTTAAAATAATTTTAATAATTTCAAATTCATTTGCTGACATGGCATATAAGACGAAATAGTGTTACGTCAGCATTTAAATACACTTGGACCGCCATGTTAGCGGTTAATTTTGACTATTAGTCAACTAACGACCACGTTATCATGTTCGTTAAAAATAGAGCAATTTGATAAAAAAAAGTTGGGGGCCAAAGTGATCCAAAAAAAAACATAAAGGGCCAAAGTGACTAAACAACCAAACGTTAGGGACTATTTTTGGCATTATGCCAAAGCATTATTATACTTCATAAAACTTGAAAATTTAGTATACAATACACTTAGTCTAAGTACATGTCATTTCAAACTCTTCTAATACAGATGATACAAAACTATATTCTCTATTCTCTTCAAATCTTGTAGGGGAACGTGATCCTTCATTGATGTGGTCCTAAGCTTCTTAAAAAGGGGTTTTCACCTACACATTTAAACCACTAACGCTTTAAGCTCGAAGAACTTAGTAAGGGCCAGTTTAGGAATGCTTCTAAAACGTGCTTTTGGGACAAAAAATTCCTAAACAAGCTACTTTTTTTTTATAGAAAAAGTGCTTCTCCCAAGTAAAAAATTAGCCCAAAAGCACTTTTTCAAAAGCTCAAAATTTTAACTTCTCCCTAAAAGTGCTTTAAGTACACTAGGATATCCTACTTTTTCATCTCACACACTTAGTGTTGAGTCTTGTATCAATTAATATCTTCACTTCGTATAAGTCACTCATTAATAATAACATGGCTCTTTTCACTTACTGGTTCATTCATTAGGACTCAATAGTGCATTTGTTTACTTAATCACTTTACACTCTTAAGGTAATTACCATTTAATAACTCATTTTGTCACGTATTAATAATTCTACTAGAATTAATAAATCATTAGTCCCTTTAGTCGTGGTAGACATTTTATTCACCAATGTTTACAAATTTTTCTTATTAAACTTTTAAACTTTTCATTCAACTTCACTTCGTAATCATAGGGCACTTCAATGTTAAGTTCTTATTTCACTAATATTAGTAACATTGTTTTCACACTTAAGTCCATTCTTAGTCAATTCTAGAGTTCATCACTTTTTTTTAATCACGCCACTTTATTCATGTTCATTTGACACATATATAGCAATTTATAAGCTCTATCATTATCATCATCATCATCATCATCATCATTATCACTTAGTGCTTAGTAAATGCTAGAAAATAAGGCTCAAATACTTGGGGTTCCAACCAAACACCATACACTTATTGCACTAAAAGTGCAATTTAACCATCACATCAAACACTAGGCCCCTCACTATGCACATAACACTTATGCCTTAAGGAAAAAAAATCATTGTATTCAAACAAAACTTTGTCTTCTAACATAATGTGAGCGCACTAATCCCTATTGACATGCGAATTGTACCTTTACTATTTCACTATGTTTACAAGGGAAATTCACTTTTTAAAAAAAAAATCAATTAAGCATTAGCAAATTCAAATAACATGTCACTTTTACATGGTAAATTCTCATACACAATTACGCTAACAAATATTCACCTATTCTATTTTTATAAAAATCACTTGTTGATACTCATTTATTAAACTCACTTTGTAAGGGCTCATGAAGCTATTCTTTGTCACTTTTTCGACTTTCACTAGTTTACATTTCACTTAAGTGATTTATACCACCAATGTAACAACCATTTTCAATGGTACCAGAAACGATGGTTTTAGAATTCGTTATTCGAGGATTGAGTTCATTAATATTATTATTTAGTATTAACGAGTCTATATTAGAGTTAAATTGAGTTTTGGTGTAGTAATTTTTATGATTGAATAATTAATTAGGGTATAATGATTAAATTGTAAAAACTTTAAAATGTAATTGCTATTGACTTTTTGTTGATAAATGGCTTAAATAATGAAGCTATAGGGATTTAATTGGAAATTTAGCCAAAAATTGTAATAGTGGACGGTTAATAGCTTAATAAACTTATAAAATATTAAATTATGTTCAAAATTTATATTATTAAAGTAATAAAAGATGATAAAACATGGAAGGAAAGAGAAAAACACTTTCTCATCTTCTTTACCACTCATAAAATCACCATTTTTCATAAGGAAAAGTCAAATTTTGGGCTTAAGCTTCAAGACTTTAATTTGGTAAGTTATTCAAGTCCTTTTCTTGTAATTTTATGTTTTGTAATCCCGATAGCTTTATTTTGCTAGCCTAGGGACTAATATATAAAAATATTAAAGTTTAATAAAGTTACCATTGATGTATACTTGAATATTTTGTTGATTAATAGTTGCATGTATGCTTATTTGTTAGTTGGATTAATTTGTAAAGTGAAATTTTGATAGTTTTGTCATTTAGGACTAAAATGTAAAATTTGCAAACAGTGGGTGAAAATTATATGTTATATGCTGCTATTATGTTAGCTTAGGATGAATTTGAGATCGATTTTGAAATTGAAGCTCAAATTTGAAAGTTATGGTATTTTGATTTTAAGCACTAAATTGAAATAAAAAGTAAAACTTGAAGAATTATTGCATAGATGAAATTGAGCTATTTTATAACTTCAATATGTTGTTAGTTGATACTTGGAATAAATAATTGAATTAAATTATGGTTTAGATTAAGAATTACCACAATAAAAGGATTTACAGAAAATAAAAAGCGCAAACTAGTCCTTGACATCTAAAACATTACAATTTTTTCAAGTAAGTTCATACAATATAAATAGGTTTTATTTTCTGTTGAATTATGTTTTAATATGAATGACTGTGTTTTGGCAATTTTGGATTGGTTATGAAATTGTATACAATTTAGTGTTGGATTTAATTGAAATGAATTGTTACAAAATGCAAATGTTGAGGTTAAATCTTGATAAACTTAGTAAAATTCTTGTAGACGAGATTACGGGTTGATGCCTGATGTTTTCGGGCTCCAAAATTTGTTGCAAACTCGAAGACACATGTGACACAAGTTTAGCTCAAACGAGTAACCTTACATGTATATTAAGCCCTGACAGATAACTCATAGCCTCCGAACGTACTAAAGTCCAAAGTGTGAATACTGCAGCAAAAGATAAATATAAATGAGGCGATATCCGCAAATATACGGATCAGGTTGTAATATATTTATAACAGAGTAGACGAGTACTCCGAGGATCGTATCCAAAGGAGGCTAGTACTAGATCAATCTTAACCTAAACACAAAAAAGATCTAATTAGTACTTGAAATAGGTTATAATACAAAAATAGATAATCGAGATTTTTAAGGTTTTTTATAATAAGTGTAATACAAATAAATACGTATCGAGAAATTAAAAAGTGAAATTTATCAAATCTGATAATGAGTGATTAGCTTGCTCTGGTATTCTTCATCAACTCTCGCTTTGTAACATCCCGATTTTGGGCCTAGTCGGAAAAGTGGTTTTGAGACCACAAATTCGATGAGGAAAAATTTATTTTTCTTATATTTTTATGGTCTACGATTTCACGGAATGATTTTGTGAAAATTTCGTTCGAAAATTTCGATGTTTGGGCACTCAATTTAGTCAAAAGGACTAAATTGTAAAAAGTACAAAAGTTGAATTCTACATGTTAAAGGTGTCCAGTTGTTATGAAACTTTAAATTGGAGGTCCTTATATGGTAAGTAGACCATTGATTAAGTTGGTAGACAAAAATGAACATGAGATAAGTGAAATAGGAAAATTTTAAGTTAGGGGCAATTTGGTAATTTAGTAATAAAAAGAATTAAAAAGGGAAAAATATGGCAAAATGTGCTCATCTTCTCCATGGTGAACGAAAATAGAAAGGGGGAAGCCATAGTTAGGGTTTTCAAGCTTCCAAGCTCCATAGTAAGCGATTCCAAGCCCCGTTTTTAATGTTCTTTACGTTTTTGGAGTCCCGATAACTTGTTTCCAAGAAAAAGTGAGTTCTGGCTTCGAGAAGTCGGATTCCTTGGGCACATTGTCTCAGGTGATGGTATTAAAGATGATTCGAGTAAAATTTCAGCAATTGTTGAGTGGAAACCACCCAGGAATGTATCAGAGGTTAGAAGTTTTCTTGGATTAGCTGGTTATTACAGACGGTTTGTAAAGGGATTTTCCATGATAGTCACCCCATTGACAAGATTGTTGCAGAAAGATGTCAAGCTTGAATGGACTGAGAAGTGTCGCAGAGTTTTGACAAGTTAAAGGCATTGTTGACTGAAGCTCCTATTTTAGTACAGCTAGAACCGGGTGAAGAATTTGTGATTTACAGTGATGCATGCTTGAATGGATTGGGTTGTGTACTTATGCAGAAAGGTAAAGTAATAGCATATACTTCCAGAAAGTTAAAGCTACATGAGAAAAACTACCCGACGCATGATTTAGAGCTAGCTACCATTGTATTTGCGTTGAAGATTTGGAGACATCACTTGTACGGTGAGAAGTGCTGAATATTCACTGACCATAAAAATTTGAAATACTTAATGACTCAGAAAGATTTGAACTTGAGGCAAAGAAGATGGCTAGAGTTGATTAAAGATTATGAGCTAGTGATAGATTATCACCCGGGTAAGGCAAATGTTATTGTTGATGCCTTGAGTAGAAAGTCTTTATTTACATTGAGAGCTTTAAATACTAATTTGGCTTTATCAGATGACGGATCTATTTTAGCTGAGTTGAGAGCTAAACCGATGTTTCTTGAAGAAACCTGTAAAGCTCAAAAAGATGATAGTGAGTTACAAGCTAAAAGAGCTCAGTGTGAGACAGGTGTAGAGTCTGATTTTCAGATCTGTTCTGATGGTTATTTGATGTTCAGAAATCGGATATGTGTACCGAAGAATGATGAGCTTGTTTGAAAGATTTTACAAGAAGCACATAACAGTTCTTTGTCTATTCACCTAGGTAGTACAAATATGTATAATGATTTGAAGAAAATGTACTGGTGGGTAGGAATGAAAAGAGATATTTTAGAATTTGTTTCTAGATGCTTGATTTGTCAACAGGAAAAGGTTGAACATCATGTACCTTCAGGTTTATTGCAGCCTGTGTTAGTTCCTGAGTGGAAATGGGACCGAGTTACCATGGATTTTGTAACAGGGTTGCCGTTGACACCTAGAAAGAAAGATACAATATAAGTTGTGATTGATAAGCTAACGAAGTCAGCTCATTTTAATCTAGTTCGTATGGATTATTCACTTGACAAGTTGGCTGAATTGTATGTTTCAGAGATAGTCAGACTACATGGAGTATTATTATCGATTATCTCAGACAGAGATCCGAGATTTACTTCGTGATTTTGGAAGAAATTGCGGGAATCTTTGGGCACAAAGTTGAGTTTTAGTACAGCTTTCCATCCTCAGACCGATGGTCAGTCAGAAAGAGTTATTCAGGTACTCGAGGATATGCTTAGATGTTGTGTTTTAGAATTTCAAAGTATTTGGGAGAAATATTTACCGTTGGTAGGGTTTGCCTATAATAATAGTTATGAGTCGAGTTTAAAGATGGCTCCTTGTGAAGCTTTGTATGGACGTAACTGTCGTACGCCTTTGTATTGGACAGAGCTTAAGGAAAATTAGATTTACGGGGTTGACCTAGTCAAAGAAACAGAAGAGAAAGTAAAAGTCATTAGGGATTGCTTGAAAGTAGCTTCAGATAGACATAAATCTTATGCAGATTTGAAAAGAAAAGAGATTGAGTTTCAGGTTGGTGACAGAGTATTTTTGAAAGTATCCTCGTGGAAGAAAATTTTCAGATTTGGCAAGAAAGGCAAACTAAGTCCACGTTTCATTGGACGGTTCGAGGTGACTGAAAGAATTGGGCACCTACCATATCGGTTAGCTTTGCCAACTAAGTTAGAGAAGATTCATAATGTATTCCATGTGTCTATGTTACATCGTTACCGTTCCGATCCGTTACATGTGATCTCATCGACAGAGGTTGAGATTTAGCCAGACATGACTTATGTTGAAGAATCGATAAAAATTCTAGATAGAGAGATCAAGCAACTAAGGAACAAGAGTATTGCACTTGTGAAAGTGTTATGGAATAGGCATGGGGTTGATGAGGCTACATGGGAGCCCGAAGAGGCTATGCAAAAATAGTACCCAAATCTCTTCACAGGTAAGATTTTCGGGGACGAAAATCCCTAAAAAAGGCAGAAATGTAACATCCCGATTTTGGGCCTAGTCGGAGCAGTGGTTTCGGGACCACAAATCTGATGAGGAAAATTTATTTTTCTTATATTTTTATGGTCTACGATTTCACAGAATGATTTTGTGAAAATTTCATTCGAAAATTTCAACGTGTGGGCACTCAATTTAGTCAAAAGGACTAAATTGTAAAAAGTACAAAAGTTGAGTTCTACATGTTAAAGGTGTCCAATTGTTATGAAACTTTAAATTGGAGGTCCTTATATGGTAGTTAGACCATTGGTAATTTAGTAATAAAAAGAATTAAAAAGGGAAAAATATGGCAAAATGTGCTCATGTTCTCCATGGTGAATGAAAATAGTAAGGGGGAAGCCATAGTTAGGGTTTTCAAGCTTCCAAGCTCCATAGTAAGTGATTTCAAGCCCTGTTTTTAATGTTCTTTACGTTTTTAGAGTCTTGGTAACTTGATTTAGCGTATTCTAGCAATAATTTAACCTAGGGTTTATATTTGGAAAAATACCCATAGGTGAAATGTGTTTATTTTAATGTTTTATGGTAGAATATGAAACTTCAAATTATGTTAAACAACTTTTGTTAAGCGATTTTAAGTAAAAACGAGTAGAAGGACATAATAGGTAAAAATACCTAATGTTCATAAGTACATGTTAGAGTGGAAATTTGATGTTGGCATAAAAGGGAAAAATGTTCAGCATGTCATAAAACATAAGAATAAGGGATGAAGTTTAATTTCCGAGCTTTGGGGCAAAAGTGTAATTATGCAGAAGTTTATGGCAAAATCGTAATTTTTCCAAAGTTTGAGTCAAGAATTTTTTTGATGAATGTGAGTATTAAATAAGCTAAATTTTCTATTATAGATCAAGAAGAATGAAATTCAGAGTTAGACCGGGGAAAGAAAAAGATAGAGGATTAAGTTGCTAGATTTGGTCAAATTTTGTACTGAGGTAAGTTTACAGTAAATAAATACAATATTTCAATAATTATTATCAATGCTGCTATTTTCCAGCAATTATATATTTATTTTATGAAATTATTTAATGTTGACTCAAGTATGAGATGACAGAGAACTAGTATTAAAAAGTCCCGTTGAAACATTAGGAATGTATCAGATACAAATGTCATGACATTTGGGTAAAGAGATCCCATGTAAGACCATGTTTGGGACATGGCATTGGCATCATTGAGATTATGAGAGGTCCCATGTAAGACCATGTGTGGGACATGGCGTTGGCACCGAGATGAAAGGTCCCCCGTAAGACAATGTCTGGGACATGACATGGGCACCGATATGAGAACTCCCATGTAAGACCATATTTGGGATATGGCATTGGCAGTACAAGAAACATCCCATGTAAGACCATGTCTGGGACATGGCTTTGGCATGTTATTATCAGAAAAGAGACCCAAGTATCCTTATTATTCCAATGTGGCTCAACAGGCAAGTAAACAAATTATGTTCCATGAAAGTTCAGGTAAAAGCATAAATAGCAAATTCAAGTGAGTTATAAGAGTTAAGAACATATTATGTTATCAATTGAGAACCAACATTTCATAAAGAGAAGAGCAAGTTATAATCATGAGTTATGTAAGTAAACAAGTAAGTGAACGAGTAAGAGATTAAGTAAAGAGGAAATTAGAGATCATGACACTTGAGTATATTTATTTGTGTTAAATGTTGTTATTTATTTGCTTGTAAACTTACTAAGCTTTATGCTTACTTCCTTTATTTTCCTTCTTTTATAGTATTGCAAAGCTAATTTGGGAATCTTAAAGATGTCGGAGAATGCTCACACTATCAACAACAACAACTCGGTATTTTATGATGATCAATGTTTGAGCTATGGCGTGTATAGGGACTTAGTCATTTTGAATGTATGTCCTTATGATATTGCTAAAGGATGATGTGTAAATATGTGATAATGTTTAGCTATTAAAACGGCTAAGTAAGAATATGTTTGGTATTACGAATGTCTAGGTGATAGTTTATACCTAGAAATTATGAAAGAGTAAAAATTTGCAATGAAACAGTTTTGGGACAGCAGCAGTAACGTGATTGTGAAAAATCACCAAGGATAGTATAAAATGAATTATAGAGTGAATAATATATAGAATTAAATATTATCGAGTCTATTTTCATAGAAAAATAACGGTGTGGGTAAAGAAATATTATATTCTTAGATATTTGAATTTTAGTGAGACAGGGTCAAAATGGATTCTGAAATCCCCTGTTCTGACTTTAGAAAATCATTAAAAATTTTACAGAAAGAATTAGAAGTTATAATTTATATTTTTTGATTCCTTATTGAGTCTATTTTCAGTAGAAATAAGTGGTAGCACCATATGAAGTCTTTAAAATGAGATAATTCATTTTTAGTGATGAGAGGTCAGGACTGTCGAACAGTGAAACATGAGAGACTTTAACTAATAAACTGTACTAATTGGCTAACCCAAAAATTCTAAAAATTTTATGGTAAGAAGGTATATGAGTTTAGTTTCAGGGAAAATTTACATATCTAAATTTTAAGTTTTGTAACTAGAGTTATAATTAATTTAGTGACTACTGCACAGATGGACAATTTTATTGTGAATAGTGAAATAAATTATTTTTATTTGTTTAAGTAATCGAAAAATTTTTAATGTTTCTGGTTGGGATCCGAACCATTTCCGTTGCATGTTTTAGGGTCTTGAGAGTTATTTTAGGGACATATTAATTGAATGTGAGTGAATTAATTTTAAAAGCAACTTTTTTATGATCCGAACTAGTAAGTTAAGCCAGGTAACGCCTCGTGCTCGACTCCGGCAATGGTCTCGGGTAAGGGGTGTTACACGCTTCAAGTTCCTCGTCAATCAACTAGTCAATATCCTAGCAAGATCTTTTGATATGTCCACTAGAATACCGAGTCAGTAAGGACTACTTATCTTCCAACCTCACTGTCCAGACTGGTTTGCAGTTAAGGTGTTTAGGGATAGACCATAACAATTTTGGGTTAATTCCGACCTTGATAACTTTTTAGGGTCATCAAGTCTAGGGTTTAGGTTCTTCCTTTTCCAAATAGCTGATCTATTGAGTAACCCTACAAAACAATTAATAGATCATACATCTACTCGCTAATCCTCCATAGAAGGATTAGTGCCTCATGGTTTTCGTAAATAATATAAAATTTATGTAAAGCGTAAACACAATAATTGAATCAAAAGTATGAAGTTTAAGAAAAAACCTAATTTGTATTATGAAGAAGAATTAATCCAAAAAGTTTAATCGCATTCACAAACCAGGTCTCCCGAATTAACACAAAAAACAACGTTGAAATAAGTCTAAAACCCAAGAAAAGAGAAATACTAAACTCAAATTAAAAAGAAAGATTCCAAGCTAAGTAATTGGTATCCATAACATGTGCAAAATGAGCCTATTTATAGATTTGAGGTGGTCGTCTTCCTTAACCCTAGGTTAGCTGACATTCTCGAGCTTTAAGTTGGATTGTGCAGACCAAAATGCCCCTAGCTCGTATTAATTCCCGTCCAGAGTTGATGTCGCAACACATAAGGACCTATGTCGCGACATAAAAGTCAATATACTCTTCTTTAGAATGTCTTTAGGGGTATGTCGCGACACCCTTAGGTTGTGTCGCGACATCAAAGGCAGTCTCTGAATTTTTCCATTCTGGTCCCTATGTTATGACATCGAACCCTCTATGTTGTGACACAGTGATCAATATCGGTTTAGCACGCCTTTTAATGGTTTCATACACACTCACAAAGTTCATTAGCTCATCTTTAGGCCTCATTTGGCCCCTAAGGTTAATAAAAGACTTGATTTGCACATTTTATTTTATTTAATTAACTTACTAAAACATAATTAAAACATAATGGTAATGCTTATTTTCAAGCTCCTAAAGTGCGAAAATAAGTTTAATCTGCTACACCGAATTATGACAGATCAATAACCTGGAACTATTGTATGATTAGCTCGAACGAGCATTTGTTATTATTTTCACCTTTGTATCGAGTTCTTTTACGATGTTCCATCAGGTAAAAATAAAAGATGAAAAATATGGAACTATGATAATGATGGTGGTAAAAGATGATCATGATATGGAATTGAGATGCAAAATGACTTATGCTTGAGATATGGATACTTGAAAATATGTATGTGGGTATGAACTAAATCTCATTTTGTTGATGTTGTTGTGTATACCATGATAGGTGAAATTGTTGCATATTGAATTGTATTTGTTAAATAGATAAGGAAATCTATTTGTTTATATTGTATGAGCTTACTAAGTATTTATAATACTTTCCCATGCTACTACTTTCTCTCTAGATTTTGGACGTCTAGAACGTGTTGATAGGATCAACGAGAAGTAAACATCTACTGTCTCTGATTCGATATATTTCTGAATGTTCTATCTTGGTTATTTGTGGCATGTATATAGGATGGTCAAATGCTTGTAATGGCACATATATATGTTTTGATTCAAGTTGACTTTGCTATACGCATATATACCAGTGTGTTCTGAAGAAGGGAGAATTAACTGTAGTCGAGAACAATAACAATGAGTTAATTCCCACTCGGATAATTACAGGTTGGAGAGTATGCATTGATTATCGAAAAATGAATGATGCAATGAAAAAATACCATTTTTCGTTGCTCTTTGTCGACCAAATGCTTGATCGGTTAGAAGAAAAAGACTATTATTGCTTCCTTGATGGGTATTCTGGGTATCATCAAATCTAATTTCATCTCGGTGATCAAGAGAAAACTACTTTCACCTGCCCTTTCGGTACGTATGCCTTTTGGCCTATGTAATGCTACAACAACCTTCATGAGATGCATGACCGAGATCTTTGTGATATGTTAGAAGACGGGTAACATGTATTCATGGATGATTTTTCCATATATGGGGACTCTTTTCAAGAATGCCTGGATAACCTCAAAAAGTGTTAAAAAGATGCGAGGAAACTAACTTGATGCTCAATTGGGAAAAATTCCATTTTATAGTTAAAGAATGATTGGTCTTAGGGCATTAGATATCAGGAAAAGAGTTGGAAGTAGATAAAGCCAAAATATAAGTTATCAAGCATCTCCCAAATCTGACAAATGTTAAAAGTGTTCAATTTTTTTAGGCCATGCAGGATTTTATTGAAGATTTAGAAAAGATTTTGCTGATATTTCTAAACCTCTAAATCAACATCTCCAAAAAGAGACACCTTTCATATTTGATTAAAGTTACGTTAAAGCCTTTGAGGTAATAAAAGAAAAACTCGTATCTACTCCTATAATCATTACCTCGAATTGGTTGGAACCTTTTATTATTATGTGTGAAACAAGTGATTATGCAGTAGGTGTATTTTTAGGACAAAAGAGGAGTAACATATTTGGGGCTATTCATTATGCTAGCAAAACATTAATTCAACACAGTGCAACTACACTACAATTGAAAAAGAAATGCTGGTAATAGTGTTTGTGTGTGAAAAATTTTGACCTTACTTAATGGTAAATATAATATATGTGTATACTGATCACTCTGGGCTAAACTACGTCATGAAGAAAAAAGAAACGAAAGCCAGACTAATGAGATGTGTTTTATTACTTCAAAAAGTTGATTTATGGATAATGGACAGGAAGGGGACTGAGAATCAAATAGCAGATCACCTATCCAGAGTTGAAAACCATTTACAAGAGGAGAAAATTGAAGACATTAAGGAGATCTTTATAGATGAACAATTATTCAGAGTGGACATTGATCAATTAAGACCATGTAAGCATCTAACACCATGGTATGTAGATTATGTTAATTACATTGCAATGGAGGGGTCTTCCTAACACATGTACCTTGGTAATTGAAAAAACAGATAGCTCATGAATAAAAAAATTACATTTGGGAGGAACCATATGTGTTTCAACAATGTGCAGATCAATTACTTCGGTGATGTGTAGCAAAGGAAGAGATACAAGATAATCTACAAGGTTGTCACACATCTCCTTATGGAGGGCATTTAGATGGAAAATGGACTGCTCAAAAATACTACAATCAGGGTTTTATTTGCCAACAATTAATAGAGACACTTTTAAATTTTTCCAAGGACGTGATAAGTGTTAGAGATTTGGGAATATATCTAAAAGTGATAAAATGTCGCAAACAGGAATAATCGAGGTCGAAGTGTTTGATGTCTGGAGAATTGATTTCATGGAACCTTTTCTGATTCTTTTGGGAATTAGTATATTCTCCTGGCTGTAAATTATGTCTCAAAATGGGTCAAAGCTGTCGTGCTACCTACTAATGATACAAAACCTGTAATAAGATTCCACAGGAAAAATATATTCGCTGCTTCAAATTTGTAGCAAGCAAATATATTTTTCCTGTAACCACGAGCACTGGTTAGTGATATAAAAGCTTTTGGGAATCAGTATACTTAGCCAATGCTGCTGCTTTTAGGAATCATTGCGACACCATTCCCACGACAGCAGCACTAATGATACAGCTTCAAATCTGTAACCACGAGCATTGGTTAGTGATGAAGGATCTCATTTTTGTAGCAAGCAATTTGAAGCAGCATTGGCTAAGTTTTGCATATGACATAGGATGATAACAACATATCATCCACAGGCTAATGGGCAAGCAGAAGTATCTAATCGAGAAATAAAATAGATTTTTGAGAAAATAGTAAACCCAAGCTGGAAAAATTGGGCAACCAAGCTAGACAATGCATTCTGGGCTTGCAGAACAACATATAAGACTCCATTAGGAATGTCCCCATATAAGCTAGTTTATGGTAAGAATTGTTAGTTACCAATCGAATTGGAGAGGATGGCAGATTGGGCAATCAAAGAGTTAAATCTGGATCCAGAATTAGCTAAAAAAGAAAGACTATTCCAACTCCAAGAATTGGAAGAATTCAGATTTATGGCTTGCGAAAATACTAAGATGTACAAGGAGAGGAGTAGACTTTGACATGATGCAAGATCAGAAAGCGAGAATTTTTTCCAAGACAGAAAGTACTGGTATTCAACTCAAGGTTAATATTATTCCCTAGAAAGCTTAAATCAAGATGGACAGGTCCATATACAATACAACAGATAACTCCTCATGGGACAACAGAGTTAATCGGAAAATGGGGAAACCCTTGTTAATGGACAACGAGTAAAACATTATTTTGGAGGGACTATTAGTACTGTAATGGAAGAACAAACCTTGTAGTGTAGCACCTTTTTGGATTTCCAAGACATCAAGGGAAAACCAAAAAACAAGAGGGAAGATAAGGAAAAAGGTAACCCAAGTGGTGATTTCATGAAAAACTGAGGAATCTGGCTGTCATGTCACGACACCACTCCAAAATGCCGTGATAAGGAAAAAAATTTTAATTCAGGAATCTGCCCTCGACATCGAGACATAACCCAGGGATGTTGCAACACCATTGCGTAACTCAATTTTCTAAACTAACCTAACTATTGATTTTTTGTAGCTTAATTATATTAGGATTCTTGTTCTTTAATTGCTTATTTAGTAAAATTAGATTATAACTGTAACAACCCATTTTTTAGTGGTGTCAAAAATAGTGGTTTCGGGGCCACAAATCTGACAAGCAAGCCGTAATTATTATTTACGAGTCAATTATAGCATTAAAATAAATTTTGTATTGACAAATTATGTTATTTGGATGAATAATTAGGTTCAAGTGGTATGACCCTAAAATAAAGTGGTTTTAGAAAATGAGGTATTGAGACCTCATTTTTTATAAACCAAGACGTAAATATTTTGTTAAATAAATATTTACGGAGTATTGTTAAAGTCGTATTAAAATTTGGTTAAGAAATTTTAATATCTAGATAGTTAATTAATTAAAAAGGACTAAATTATAAAATATGCAAAAGTTAAATGCTATGGTGTTATATATGTTAATTTACTATATTAATTAAAATTTAGGGTCCAATAAAGTAATTAAACCTTAATGTAATTTAATGGTCTGTTTGTAACACCCCAAACCTGGCCTAGAAGTTATGCCCGAACCTGGCGATGTCACATGGAAATGGATTTGAAGACAAGATTGTCGAGTTTAAAAACGGTCACAGTAAGTTAGCTTTTATTTAATTAAAAAAAACTAGTTGATTTGCTTTAAAACTTGTCTCTTAGCGGAAGCTTTTGTAACCAATTAATTTAGGGAAAATCGTTTCTATTTACGAAAAACCTTAGTTTTTAGAAAAGAAAACCATGTTTTGTGGAGTTGCAGTTTTAAAAAATCCATAAAAAATAGTATACTGTCCCAAATTTAAAGGCAACCAGTCCATAGTCCAGAAGATACATCAAAAACCCCAAATAAGTAATAAATTCTAGGCATTAACAGAAAACAGTCTAAAATTTACGTGTGGCCACCGTCGAGTCCTCCACTGCACCGACCCGTCAAGTCTGGGGATTACCTGTACAGATTAAACAAAGAAATGGGGAGTTTTCGCAAACTCAATGTGTAATCCCCACAGAAAACATGTATACAGATAATCAACAGAATTCAGTTAGATAAAGTCTGGGGCCTGTGCCCATCACTGAATCAGTTTAGGCCTTAGCCCATTCTGATATAGTCTCAGAAATACATTAGGGCCTTGGCGATATCGACATGTAATGCGAATCTGATAATCGAATCCTACCCACTAGCCTCTACACACCATCTCCGTCCAACCTTACATACCATGTGGGGATTAAATCAACCCACTCATCCCTACACACCATGTTGTACCAAAATGCGGCACTTAATCAAAAGGTTGCAGTTGAGCTGCCAGATAACAGGCTTAATAGCCATTCAGACACTTCCTCCAAATATCATCAACCTACCCCGATGCAATGAAACATACAAAATATGTCATGCCATTATGCAATTAATAGTATATACATTCAGATATCATAAGTCATGCTCGGTATAGAAATCAGACAGACAGATCACACATATAGGGGTTTAAGTCAAGCTTACCGACCCTATAGTAAGTCCACAGTTGACTTGGGTGACCCGTGCAACCTTACAGAACTTTTCAGAAAAATGGGCTCACACGTCCATGTGGCCCAGTCATCCCAAATTGGCCTTGGTCACATGATCCATTTTTAATGTAACCCGTGCTAGTTATTATTAATATATATTTTCACTATTTACTTATTTTTTCCTTCAAAGTTGTCTACTTGAGTCACTGTTACTGAACTATTTATATCTCAAGCTAAAAAATTCCAAATTAAGATTTGGTTGATGTCTTTGAAACTAGACTCAAATACCTTTCTACCATAAATTTTTTTGAATTTTTAGTTTAGCCAATAAGTACAATAAAATCTTCAAACTTACCCCTATTATGCTGTCTGATAGCTTCGTCCCTTCTTTGCTAAAAATTAATTATCTCTTAGTACAAAATTTGGATGATATTTCCATTTATTTCTATTGAAAATAGACTCATTAATAATTTAAACATGTAAATTGTAACCCCTAATTATTTTTCTCTAATTTTTTATGATTTTCCAAAGTCAGAATAGGGGAACCCAAATTCATTCTGACCTTGTCTCACAAAACTTATTATATCTCACGATTTACAATTCCATTACTTACATCGTTTCTTCTATGGGAAACTAGACTCAAAAAGATTTAATTCCATATTTTATTCATCCTATAATTCGATTTCCAAAATTTATGGTGATTTTTCAAATTTAGCCTACTGTTGTTGTCCGAACAACAAGAAACTTTGGCTTTTCATCGAATCCTTTTTTTTTGTGTTTCGGGTATACGCCTAGTTTTGTTTGATGTTAAAATAGTCCCCGAGCAGTCCAAAACCTATAATCAAGATAATAAACATCAAATTAACAGATTTACAAGTGCATTGATAACCAAGAACGAATAGAAACCCAACCTACCACCAACGATAACCCTCCGTTTAGCTGTTGTTAAGACGAGAACATCGAATTCACCAGTCCGAGCCTCCCCCTATGCCCAAATCACAAAGAAAAACATTACCACTTTAGTCATTAAGAGATTCATGACAGAAACAAAGAGAAACACTTACCGAAACTAAGCGAGCAGTAATTGTGTGTGAAAACGAAGGAAAATAAATGGATTAGGGAAAAATCAAGAAGAAGAAAAAGAAGAGAAAGATGGAAAAACTCAGAGAATTTTGGCAAGAGGAGAGGGAGAAGAATAGATGGTAACTTTTTCTGGAAAAGAGAGTCAAAATTCGATTATGGGAAAAAAATAAAATAAAATCCCAATAACCCCCCAAATCCCTTAACCTTCTTCCCTAATTCCCACTACACATCCACTACTCAGAATCCCCCTATTACACAACTCTATCCCAAAATCTGAGCAAAAAAATAATACCCTTGCTTGTATAGGGATTCGAACACAAGACATCCACCATAATAACACATCATTTAACCATCAAACCAGTAGACCCATTCTGATATAATTTACCTAACAATCAAATAAAAGCCTACTGAACAAGAGTAGGGCCTAATTCATTCAAAATACCAAAATTTTCCCAAGCGAAGGCTTGAACTTGGGACCTCCCAAACACTCCCAGAACACATAAGTACTAAAGCTGACAGATATTTGTGTCATATTTTCACAATAACGAAATTAGAAATTTTGAGGCGTTACACGATTGATGGTAAAGATATGTATTATTATATATTAAAAATATAAGTAAATAAAAATAATATATGTTAATTAATGAAAGAAAATAAAAGAAACATGAACATCTTCATATTTTTTGCTCATCAAATCGATTCACCACTAAATGAGAACACCAACCTTCAACCAAGGCTAGTCCTCATTGCATGGTATGCAATTCAATCCCGTTTTTAGTAATTTTTATCTTCTTAACATCTTATTAGCTTAATATAGCTAGCCTGTGGGTCAATTTGTAAAGTTGTTAAATGTTTAGGGACATACCATGATAGATTTAACATGTGTTTTGATTTTAAATGATGGAATATTAAATTTGGTTGCTAAATAAACAAGTTTTTAAGTGATTTTGATAAATTTAATGTTTAAGGATTAAATTGTAAAATAGTAAAATTCAAGGTAAATATTGTGAAATGATGATAAAAATGGGCTGATTATGAACTCTATGAAAATCGGCTATCATGAATTTTAACTAAAAATGGTAAATTTGCAAGTTTTGGGTTTAGGGACTAAATTGCATAAAAAGTAAAATATGGGGATAAATTTATAATATGATTATGGAAGGACTTAATTGTATTAGACATATTATTTAAGTGCTAGAAGTGTATTAATTGAATGAAAAATTATTATTTGGATCTAGAAATGAGTCAAACGGATCTAAACAGAGGAAAAGCTAATGTGTCGGATTAGTCGTTGGCTTCGTTTTATAACTGTAATTGTCAAGGTAAGTTCGTAGGTATAGAATTGTACATATCTATATATACATAATCTTACTGTTGATTTATGAATATATATATGATGTTTAAAATGTGAGTTAGAAATCAAAATATTATAACTTAATACAAGATGATAAAGGATTTATTTAAAAACTATTGAATATTTATGAAATATGATATATGTGATTTTGGGATGATTATGAATTGTTACAACATGTGTATTGAGAAAAATGGAAGTGCCTCTGATTCATGAAAGTTATAATTTTGTTAAAATGCCCGTTTAAACATAGTAAATTATTAGGATACAATTGACATGCCAATAGGGTTAGTATGCGCGCTTGTACCGGATTTGCACTTTGGTGCCTCTATTTGCACTTTGGTACCCTTCTATACACTTTAGTGTCCTTGTTCGCACTACGGGGCCCCTATTTGCACATTTGTGCCCTTGTCTGCACTTCGGTGCTTTTGTTATGCATCTATGATGCCTCTGGTGTGGTGTAGTTACCCGAGCATCCGAGTCAAGTTACTATTTAATCGGGCTAAATGTTAATAGAATTTATAAAATTATTATGTGCTTAAAGGCTAATGTATAGTCAAGATATTAGCAAATGTTAAATGTTCAACGAACTACTTGATCATATGAGAGTATAATTATATTGATGATTATATGATTAAAGATAGATATTTATACACATATATGAATGAGTTTGGATTGAATTATTATAGTACAGGAAGCATATAACGAACCATTTTAGTACTAATCCTATAAGTGCTTCGTAAATGAATTATAGGTATGTTATTTTATTTATTTAGTTTTCACATTATTTGGTGAAAGTAGGTGATTTCGGGATGATATGTTTATAAAAACTTTGAAATGAAAGATGAATTACGTAATGATTATATGTTAAATGTGTAAGTATTATGTTAAGAAGAAACGTTTAAGTGAAACGGTTATATGAAATGCTTATAAGGAAAAATATATATACATATATATGCAAGGCTACACCAATTATCTAGGAGAAGTGTAGTGAACAGAAAATGAAAGTTAGTTTATGATATAATGAAAATTATGTTTAGTTGTTTTCTTTTCCTTTAGATAATCGAAAGGTTCGATTTTTTTGGAAGCTTGTCGAAGACCTATCACACTATCCCCCAGTTAATTCGGTAGTTTTTGAACATTTTTGGCTAAGGTTTATCATGACATGTATAGGGTGGTTTATAATAATGTTTTGATGAACATGTAAATTGTAATTTGGTATGGTTGTGTCTTGATGTTTATGAATGGTTGGTGCATTTGTCATGCTTGTTTAAGTAAGTCCTTATGGTCACTTTTATGTGATTGTATATAAGGTTCCTTTTATAGTATGTTTGGATGGTTTAAATTGGTCATTTATGGAATGCTTTAGTATCTATTTGGTTTAGGTTGGTTGGAATGAAAAGTAGCATTATTGGTATGCTTTGGAAGGTATAAAACTAGGTTATGATGTTAGAAATAGGGTAAACTTGGCTTGATTGGTATGTTAGGATTTGGTATGTATTGAGGTGCCTTGTATAGCATATTTGTTGATTGTATTTGGAACTTGAAATGGCATATTATGTGTGTTTTGAAAGTGTTTAGGCTCATAAAAAGTGTGTATATATTGGTGGAAAGGTCTTGTATGAAATGGTATGAAATGACTTGATTTTAGGTACATTTTGAGTCCACACGATCTGAGACACGGGCGTGTGACTCAGCCATGCGAGACACACGGCTTGGTGACACGTCCGTGTGTCGTCTAAGGGTTCCTTTGCATGCAAGTCAATGAGTTATACAGCTAAAGGTTACACGGCCTGGTACACGAGCGTGTGAACCCTGTTTTGCAAATTTTGCATCATTTTCCTAAACTTTCTAATTTGTTTCAAATTGGTGCCGAATTGCTTCTAAGCTATTTTTAGGGCCTCGAGTGCTTGACTTAGGGACAGTATGCATGTATATGAACGGTTTATGATGTGATTAAATTATTGAATGATATTATGTTTAAATCTTTTTGATTATACGGTAATGATCCATAACCCTAATTTGGCAACTAAGACGGGTTAGGGGTGTTACAATAACTCTTGAATAATTTATTCCTTCTTTCTAATCTATAAATAGCTCACATGGCCACCTTATGTTATCATTTACAAGGATTAAATTACAGACAAACCTCTTTTATTACCAACAAAGGTCAAATTGCAGGCATAATAAGAACAGATTATCAAATGGCTAGTTTTAGTGCAAGTGCTTCAAGCCCAACTATTGAATTTCAAGAAGGTGACATGGATAAGTATTTGCAACAATTACAATCGTATACTTTTATTCAAGAATAAGGATTTGACCTTTTAATAAGGAATTGCAAAGGAATATGGGAAAACGCAACTGAAAAGGAGTAGACGAAATTCTATCTGCCAGCCAAAGAGCCCTTAATAATTCCTGTAGTGAAAGAATTTTATCTAACATTAAAACAAAGGGAAGTAGACAGACCATTCTAGGAGATGCCCTCCTTTGTAAAGGTCAAAAGGGTTAATGTTCCAGTAACTGAGATGAGTGTTTTCCAAATTTATGATGCACCATATTATTATCGCGATTATCTCTATAAAAAAGATTTGAAGGAATTCAAAAACATTGATAGAGAGGAAGTATTAACATTCCTAAACGTAGGGAAAGAGATGTGGACGTATCAAACGGGGACAACAATTCCTGAAATGTTCAATCAAGAGCTGATGACACCAAAAACCAAGATGTGGATGAAATTCATATGTTCAATAATATGAACTATAGCAGAGATGTTTGAGATTAGTCCAATTCAAGCGATCATAACTTATGGGATCATCCAAAATAAGCAAATATGTATTGGAACCTGGATATATAAAAAAACATGGTTCATTGTGTAAGGAATTTAGGACAAGGAATATTTTTACCACATCTAATTATGGAACTATGTAAAAAGGTAGGAGTTCCCATTGAACGGATGGATAAAATGATGATTCCCCCAAGAAAATTACTCGGTAATGATTTATTCAAGAAATTTGTTCTTCTATAGATGAAACAAGAAGAGGAAAGGAGAAAATGTGGATTTCTGAAAGATGAGGACTAACATTTAAGAGTAATCTAGTGGGATTAGGAGTAGACAAATTTAGGGAAACTTGAATGCTTATTTCTTTACTTGTATTATTTTATTTTATTTTAGGGATTTATTGGAATTTATGGTACTGTAAATCTATTTTTAGGTTAGAGATAAATACATAATTCTTTGATCTGAAGTTTGTTTAAAATTTTCATTTTAAAAAAACTCAACATGGAGAAGACACAAACAAATCGAGCTTTAGACAAATCAAAGGAGGAAACACCCACCATTAGCCACCACAATCAATCGGGTAACTTCTCTCCTTATCATTTTATGGGCCACATATTGAGGACAATGTGTCAACTAAAGTGTGGGGGGTACCATAGGAAATTTGTTTATTTTAAAATTTTATTTGATTTTTCTTGTTTTTTTGTGTGCTTCAGCTTGTAGAAATACAAATGATTGGTTAGGAGCATGTACATAGGTTGCTTGTGATTATGAATAAGTTTGGCATGATGATAGGAGATTTTAAATTTTTTATTATTAAACTACTAAGTTCTACATGTTGCACTGAAAATAGGCATTAAGCAATCAGCTGTACCAAGCGATATAGAAAATACAAGGAAACGAGCATACTAGTATGAATGATAAATGGTTGAATTTGTTTTTTTTTTGGTTGATTAGATTTGTGCATGTTAGGATATTTAGGAATGACCTAAAGTATTGTTGGGAACACATCTAGAGCCAAAAAGCTATCCTATTTATATTTCACCTTTAGTACCAATTTCTGAGCCTCTTGACACTTCTTGATGAATAACATTACAAGCCCTAAGCTTAAAAATGTCAATTTGCATTTGCCTTTTTTCTTTGGTCATGCACTACAGGATTATAGACATCTAGCCATACGTATTGAGGGTTAAGTAGATACATCATGACGGAGTTTGTAAAACAGAGTGAAATAGGAAAAATTAGTGTTATATGAGAACTATAGGTTAGCCTAAAAGTGCAAACAAAAGATCCAAATAGAAAAATAATACGAGTAGAAAAATTTCTTGAAAAATAAAGAGTGTTCATGATAGAGATAAGTTGAAAAAGAAAAGTGACAAAGTCACAAAAGATAGAGAAACTCGTTCATTAGTGCACAAAAACTCATAGGCTAGTCGTAGTTACTATGTCATGCTATGATTTCCTATACATGGAGAGACAAGGAATGTGAGAGAAGAAGAAATAATGCGGTGAACGGGTAAGGGTCACTAAGGGGGAAGAATAGGGATTAATACGATGTGCCCAAATGTTTTCATGTTTGTAACCCTTTTGATGCTTACTATTGTTTTTTAATTTCATACTTGTCCTAAGCTTCAGAATGTTACAAGCCGAAAAGTCTTATGTGACCTAAATATCCTTACACATGAATTGACATCATACTAGACATACGCATAAACGACTATTTGTATTCTGCTTGAATAATCAAAGTACGTGTATGACTTGTTGATGGATTCCTATAGGTGAAACCCTTAATTCTTGTATATTTTGTAACACACTGAACTTAGATGTTTGAAGTCAAAGGTGGAAAGTCAACTATTCATCATGCTGAAGTTGTTAGTAAGCATGAAATGCCTAAGTCATATACTCAAAAGTCAATACATGTACCATATGACTTAAGTGTCATCTTTATTCATTTTCATATTTATCTTTGTTTCTTGAGGACAAACAATGAATTTAGTGTGGGGGAGTTTGATCTGTCGTAATTCAGTGTAGTAGATTAAACTAGTTTTGACACTTAAGAAGCCTAAAAATAATTATTTTCATTTCATTTTAGTTAAGTTTCTTTAGTTTTCCTTAAATTCAATAAAATGTGCAAATTGAGTTTTTTATTGACCTTAAGGGCTGAATGAGACCTAAGGGAGAGCTAACATACTTTGTGAGTGTAACAGCCCAAACACGGCCTAGACGTTACGATCGGATCTGGCGTGTCACATTGAAGTGTCATTCGAAAGATTGGACTCGTTGGTAAAAATTTGTTTCTAGGTTTAAAAACCTCGTAATTATTATTTAACAAATCATCTAGCCAAAACGTTTACCTTGTTGTCTGCTTTTGATATAAAAGGTTGATCTAAAATCGCGGAAGCTTTTGAAATCATCTCCTAAACTAGCAGTTTAAAATAAGTAAGCAAGAGCCCAATTAAAAATTTAAACAAACTTAAAGGCCTTATTACAAAAACAAAACCCAACATTTATATTAAATTAAAATAAATGCAAATGTAAACAACAGTAGATGTCTGGCCACCTCCAAGTCCCTTGCAGCACCGAGATTACCTGCACAGTTAAAAGGAAAGAGTGAGTTTACAAAACTCAGTGTGTAATCCGCTATCAGTCAATCAGTATACAACAAGAAGTAACAGTCTGGGTCTGAGCCCTATTCAGTAATAGTACAGTGTGGGCCTTAGCCCAATACAATAACAATGTGGGCCTTAGCCCAACAGTATCGGTACAGTGCAATAATGCAACCCATCCCAATCCAACCAACACACCACTTCGTACCACCAACACACCATGTCGGGATAAAATTTACCCACCCAGCCAACACACCAATATCGTAGCAAAATTGCTAGTAAAATAAACGGCATATAGCCATCAGGTCCATAGTCGTCTTGGGCGACCTGTACAACCTTATCAGTACGGTACACTTCCTCCGAATATAACAACCCATCCCCATGCAATATGTCGTGATATAATATCGTACGTGTATGCAAAATGTCATGCTCAATCACAGTCATACATATCATAGAGAAAATTAGTCATAACATAAGGCCATAACAGTCATTTCATCTCCTAGGGGTATAACAATCATTTTACCCTATGGGGGTATTTCGGTCATTTTACTCTGTGGGGGTAACTCGATCATTTTACCCTATGGGGGTAATTTGGTCATTTTAACCTATAGGGGTATTCAGTCATTTTACCCTGTGGGGGTAATTCGGTCATTTTACCCTGTGGGGCTAATTCGGTCATTTTACCCTATGGGGGTATTTCGGTTATTTTACCCTATGGGGGTATTTTGGTCATTTATCGACCTCTCAAAAGGTCTGTAGTCGCCTCGAGCGACTCAGGTAATCTAAATGGTCATAACAGTGTAAATGGGCTCATGGCCCATTACTCGGCCCAAGTGGGCCCACACGCTCATGCGGCCCGTTCAACCCAGATTTCGCCATGGCTATGAGATCTGCAGAGCCCAGTCCAGTATTTGCCACAAATCATAGATTTCATCTGTGTGGGTTCCACGAGCCCATTGAGCCCACACGACCCATTTTGGCTTAACATGGCCCATTACGGCCTATGTAACACCCATTACCCGTATCCAACACTAGAATAGGGCACGAGGCATTACCAAAACACATACACTTGTAAACGTATTAAACCGAGTTATAAAATTTCATCTAAATTAAAACTTTCAAAACAATTAACATGCTTCTATAACTTTTCACAATATATCCTCAAAATATTATAATTATAATAATTAGAGCCTACGAGACCCGATACATACTCATGCAATTAAATGATTCATTTCCATTTCATTCAATTCGCAATTTCTCATGCTCACAATTTAAATCATATCACTAGCAATTTCCATTTAATTCACGTACAATTCAATGACATTAAGTTCAACACTAATACGTATTCACCATTTATCTCAATGTTTATCAATTATACCATTCAATAACACATTTATGAAATTCTCAATTTTGCAATGAAAATATCACTTTAGCTTAAATAACAACATCATCCTGCTATAAATACACAACCACTTATCCTTTTGTTTTAATTCTTTTGGGCCCATTTGTCACTTACCATCCTTAATCAAATTAGGGAACGATTACGAAAAATTGAGCACTTCACTTCCTCTTGGCCATAGTATAACTATGGTCTTACGTATGATCACTTATCACTTGTCCCTGATCAGATAAGTGTAGCTAGGCTACCACTTATCACTTTGTCACTTGATCAGATAAGTGTAGCTAAAGCTACCACTTATCACTTTGTCACTTGATCAGATAAGTGTAGCTAAAGCTACCACTTATCACTTTGTCACTTGATCAGAAGTACTCAAATCCGGCGTTCCGCTCAATTTGATCATTTATTCAGTTTTCGCATTTTTATTTTATTATCATTTCAACTATAAATATATATTTCATCATACATTATATAATTCATGAAATTAACATTTAATCATTAAATTTCAGCCATATGAACTTACTATTTTCATTATCTTTTCACACTTGTTCCTATGCACATCACACAATATATAAACATATCATTCAACCATAGTTGCAAGCTAGTGTATATAAAAATAACTCTTTTTGGAACTAACCACATGATAAACCATTCATGACATTATTTCATGCCAAATCATATACCGAATATACCATACACACATACTATGAAACTTCATTTTCACACATGAGCTTAAACCATGACCAATAATACACAAATATAAGCATCATTCATATTTCATCGTTTATCAATTATAATCAAACATATGACCAATTATACACAAATCATTCATATATTTTCCAATTTTCCTCCACCTCCTCTCCATTCCTCATCCTTAATGTCTATAACACATTTAAACAACATTATTCGTACTTTCACTATTTTCTTGTATGTAAAATTCAAGATGTCCGTCTGAGTTAGAGTCACCAAATTATTTTTCCCTGGATCTACAGAACTCCAAATTAAGATACATAAATTTTCCCAAAAACTAGATTCATATATCTTATTACCATAAAAATTTCAGAATTTTTGGATCAGCCAAATAGTACAGTTTATTCTTTAAAGTTTCCCCCGTTGTGCTATCTGACAGTTCTGACCTCTCTTCACTAAAAATTAATTATCTCCTTGTACCGAATTTGTATGATATTTTCATTTATTTATTTTGAAAATATACTCATTAAGGATTCTAATAATATAAAATATAACTCATAATTATTTTTGTACAATTTTTAAAAATTTTCCAAAGTCAGAATAGAGGATTCCGAACTCATTCTGGCTTGGTCTAACTAAACTTAAAATATCTCAAAATTTAAAATTTCATTTCTTACAACGTTTCTTGTATGAGAAACTAGACTCAACAAGATTTAATTTCATATTTTATTCATCCTCTAATTCAATTCCCACAATTTTTGGTGATTTTTCAAAGTTAGACTACTGCTGCTGTCCAAAACTACTTTAGTGCAAAATGTTGGTTTCCATTTTGCCCCAAATTTCACAGTTTATACAATTCGGTCCTTTCTCAATTAACCCCTCAATTAATCTAATTTTCTTAATTAATAATTTACCTAGACATTATAAGTTGTTACACAACTACTGAAATTCAGAATTTCCACATATAACTCTATCTTCAAACTCTTTTACTATTAGGTCCCAAACATTAACTTTCTATTCAATTCTTTCAATAAAATCAACATATGAACAATTTAAAGCTCTAATTCCATGCTAAATCATCATATACTTCCAGCACATATTCATAGCAACTTTCAACTTCTTTCATAGAATCAAAAACTAATGAATTCAACAAGTGGGCCTAGTTGTAAAAGTCACAAAAACATAAAATTTTCAAGAAATAATCAAGAATTGAACTTACCTGCAGTAAAAATGGGAAGAACCAGCTTAAGGACACGATTCCATGGTGTTTTTGCTGATGAGAATGCAGAAAAATAAAGAGAAATCTATATAATTCCACATTGGTCCTAACTTTATTAAGTAAATTTTACAATATTCCAATTTTGCCCTTAATTGTCCTTACTTTGTTGCTGATTTCATGCCTTGCCGTCCAGCCCAAATAGACCTTGGGTCTATTTGCCTTTTAAGCCCTCTTCCTTTTATCATTTAAGCTATTTAATCCATTTCCCATAATTTTGCATTTGTTACAATTTAGTCCTTTTTGTTCAATTAATTATCGGAACTTTAAAATTTCTTAACGAAACTTTAATACTAACTTTTTAACACTACATAAATATTTATAAAAATGTTTATGGTTCGGTTTAAAATCCCCGAGGTCTCGATACCTCATTTTCGATTCTAATTATTTGAATATTTATTTCTAGTGTACTATTCACTATTTTAAAAATTTCCTAACTTCACATTTAACTTATACTCACTAAATTAATAATATTTTCTACCCATTTGTCAAATTTAGTGATCTCGAATCACCGTTCCGACACCTCTGAAATTTCAGGCTATTACATTTTTTCTTCGTCGGATTTGTGGTCCCAAAACCACTGTTCCGACTAGACTCAAAATCGGGCTGTTACAGTCTAGGCCCATGGAAATGCTCATGGAGGCCCCTTTTGTCTATCGCCCATGATTCGCAGGTTTGGCTTACCACATGAGCGATCGCACACTCGTGTGGTCTCAAACGCTTTATTTCGGCTTTTCTGCTTTTGCCGTTCTACAGTTATAGTGGGGTGGTTACACACCTGATGCGATTTGTAGATTCCCTTCGTTCTAAACAATCTTATTACGAAAATCAATGATCATCGCACCTTGGGTCCCAAGCAATGTGCCAATCGACTTCCACCACCACCAGTTAGGAATGGAAGCAATGCAAGTTAGAGAAAGCGACGAAAACCTTGAAAACCTCACCGATCTCCCATTGAGAACAAAGAACAAATGAGATGATATATACCTCTCCACAACAAAAACCTCCCCAAATCCCAATATTCTCTCCTCAAATCTCTCCAAATATCCCTCCTTAATTCTCTTTATGACCAGTTCAAACTCCATTTAGCAGTATTTCAATCCAACTCTACCACCCACACGAATTAGGTAGCAAAGTAAATACTCCCTTTTTGATGCGCCACCACTCGAACCTTAGACCCCATGTACACTCCACACGCCTCTTACCACTAGACCAATAACTCCTTTGTATCATATTTTAACCACAATAATTTAAGAACCTACTATCCATATCCAAGGATTTTATTCACTTAAAATAAAAATTTTGCCTAATCCAATGCTTGAACCCCTGACTTCTCAGACACTTCCTAACACTCCTAAATCACTTAACCACTAAAGCAGATGTACATTTATGTCACTTCCTTCCACAACTAAATATTTATGTGCAGTCTCCTAACTGTTCCCTTGTTCAAAGCCTATTTCTTCTAGGCCCAAAATTCAGGGTGTTACAGTGAGTGTGTAGGAGACCATTAGAAGGCCTTTTAGGTCAATATTGGATGCTATGTTTTGACACGAGAGGTCTAATGTTGCAACATAGGGAACATAATGAAAAAACACAATTTTGCCTTCGATGTCGCAATAATGACTGAGGGTGTCATGACATACCCTTGAAGATGGTTATAAAGGAGCATACTAGTTGCTATGTCGCAACACAAGTCGTGGTGTGTTGTGACATCAATTTTGGGATGGAAATTAAACACGAAGAAAGGGTGTTTTGATTTGCACAATCAAACTTAAAGCTTGAAAACGTTAGCTGACCTAGGGTTAAGGACAACGGCCACTTAAAGGTTATAAATAGGTTTCTATTGCACATGTTACAGACACCTTTTCATTAACCTGGTTTTTTCCTTAGATTTAGTTTTTTTTCTTTCCTTCTAGGTTTCTAAAGTTTAGGTTATTTATTTTTTGTTTTTTTTCAAGAGATCTGGATTGCGGAATCATTCACACTTTGTGGATTTGTGCTTAATCTTAATACAATCAGGCTCTTTCATTTACATTAACTTGTCAATTTAATTAGCATGCTTTCTCTTTATATTATTTATCTATTGTTTATGAACTCCATCTATAAACACCTTAACCCCAAACTAGTTTGGACTGTGCGGTCGAAAGATAAATAGTTCTTACTGACTTGTTATGTTAGTGGAAGATCGAAAGATCCTACTAGGGTGGCGAATACTTGGTTAATGAGGAACTCGAAATGAGAGTTGATGGAGATTATCATATTTGATTTATTCTTCATTTTTAATCTCTTGAATTTTATCTTATTATTATTATTATTATTATTATAAAAACCTCAAAAATCCTTTATTTTATATTCTTCGTACTATAATTGAATTTAAATTACCAATTAGATATTTGATTTGCCGTAATTTGGTGTAGTAGATTAAACTAGTTTTCACATTTAAGGAGCTTGAATACAAGCATTTTTGTTATGTTTTAATCGAGTTTCTTTTGTTTTCCTTAGATTAAATAAAATGTGCAAGTTGCATCTTTTATTGACCTTAAGGGCTGAATGAGGCCTAAAAGAGAGCTAACATACTTTTTAAGTGTATAGGAGACCATTAAAAGGCATTTTGGATCAATACTGGACACTATTTTGCAAAATACATAGAGAACATAATAGAGAAAGTAAGAAGCTACCTTCAGGGTTTCTTTTTCCTTAATCTTTATTGTTTTTCAACATGTTTGTACTTTGCTTTGGTGTTTTTTCATTGACAATGATATCTTAATCTTGTTTAGCTAGAATGATTACATTAGTTTTATGAAGTTCATTTGATTTATGTTCACAATGTTCTATGCCTCAATCGATCATTCATTCAATTAAAATCATGCATGTATTTCATTCATTAAAATGTGATTGAATGCATTAGAATTAGTTGATCAATCCTAGCCAGATGATGATTAATGGATGTAATAATTGAAAGAAGCATGCTTAATTTAGATCTGAGCCTAATTAAATTAAAAGTTCGTAATAACTCTAGAGAGCGCTATTACCATGCATAAATTTTAAATTTCTGTGATTAAATTGTTTCAAACCTAATTTATCCCTGTTACTTCACATAAAATATAAGAAACCCTTAGTTAAATATGATCATGGTAGTAAGCATGTTTTCTAAGTAAAAGATTCCGAAATGAGTTAATTTTGTTTAAAAAAGTTCATGAAAGATCGAGTTGCCATGGAATATGTTCTAAAACATTGTAAGCATGATAATAATGAACCAAGTCAAATGATGTAATTATTCTAGCGTTGTTGAAATCTTGTGTATTCTTGTAAAAACCTATTTTTCAGTGGTGTCAGAAACAGTGGTTTCAAGGCCACAAATCTGACGAGTAAGTTCATAAATATTATTATTTAATATTTATGAGTCAAATATGATATTAAAATAAATTTTGAATTGACAAGTTATGCTATTTGAATGAATAATTAGGTTCAATTGGCATGACCCTAAAGTTAAGTGGTTTTAGAAAGTCAAGTATCAGGACCTCGTTTTTATAAAACAAGCCGTGAATATTTTTATAAATATTTATGAAGTATTATTAAGGTTGTTCTTAAAGTTCCGCTAAGAAATTTTAATGTTTAAATAGTTATTTAAGTAAAAAAGACTAAATCGTAAAAGTTGAAAATGTCAATCGCTATTAGTTTAAAGAAGAATTATAATTGGATGGCCTTAATGGATAAATAAACCATCCTTAAAATAGTGGGACGGTTGGATGCTTTAATTTCTTTTAATTTTAATGTTTTATATGTTATTTTATTATTAAAATAAAGTAAAAAAGGTTAAAAAATAAATAAAACAAAAGTGACCATCTTCAACCTTTAATTTTCTCTGTTTTAATCGAAAGGCATAGCCAAAGGAGAATTTAAGTTCGGCCATGCTTCAATTTATACATGGTAAGCCATTTTTCACCCGTTTCTTTTAATTTTAATGTTTTTGATATCGTTGCAACTGGGTCCAGCTAGCCCGTTCCTTCGTTTTTGAAACTGTTAAAGATTTTGAATGTTTGCATTGATGAATATTTGTGACTTTAGATGTTAAATGATGATTTTGAGGCATTAGTTGTTATTTATCAGTATTTTGTTAAGTGATTCTGATGAATTTAACGGTTAGAGATTAAATTGTTGAAATAGTAAAAATTCAAGGAGTTGTGTGAAATTGTTGCAAATATGGTCTGTAATGGAAGCTATGAACATTCGGTTGGCATGGGTTTTCAATAAGAATGATTAATTTGCATGCTTTAGGATTAGAGACTAAATTGAATAAAAACAAAATATTGGGGCCAATTTTATAAAAAAGTGGAAAAGGATTAAGTTGCAAAAAATGAATTGGTTTTGCTGTTTGAATTAATAAATTTGATGAAATTATTAATTTAGATCAAGAACGAGTGGAAAATCGAGGAGAATGAAAAATTACCCAATAGCCCCTATACTTTGACATTTTTGCAATTTAGCCAGGTGAGTTCATATGAACAATAATCACTTAAATGTTGATTAAATTGAATGTTTAATGTGTTTTTTTAATGTGAATGAATCAATATATATATATATATATGATTATGTCTACATTATGACGAATTGATGATTATCGAGCCCCGCTTTGAACCTTAGGAATATATAATATACAAATTGTAACAAATTAGTTTTAGTGAAATCGAATAGTAGTTTTGAGACCACAAATATGACATAAAAATATTTATTTTATTATTATTTTAATGTCTACAAGATGTTAGTCTTATCGTATAAAAATTTCGTTAAGAAATTTTATTATTTGCATGCTTAATTCGATATAAAGGACTAAATTACAAAAGGTGAAAAGTATAGTTCTAGTAGCTAAAGGTATCAAATGTCTATAAAACTTTAATGTAAGAGTCCTTATGTGGTAATTAGACCATTAATGACATTAGTGGATTTACATGGCTTAGTATTAATGATATTTTTAATGTTTTAAAATGTTATAAAGGTAATTTGGTAAATAATGATAAATATTAATAAAACAAAGCCACCATCTTTCTTTGTTCATCTTCAACCGAAAATTAGGTTTAAAATAGCTATTGGAGAATCTTTAACATTCGGTCATCTCTCCTAGCTTGCATGTTAAGATTTTTCGTCCCATTTTTAACGATTTCTATGTTTTTGGAGTCGTTGTAGCTTAATCTAGCTAGCCTAAGGACTAATTTGCAACACTGTTAAAAGTATAAGGTTTTTTCATGAATGAATCCATGTGGTTTTGATGTTTAAAGGAATAAAATGAATATTTATTGTTAGACATACAACTTTTGTAAAGTGAATTTTGTTGAAAATCTCAAATATGGATTAAATTGAAAAATGTAAAATATTCATGGTGAAATTGTGAAAATAATGAAATGTATGAGATTCTAGGGACCTAAATGAAATTTGACTAGCTTGGGTTAGAGATGATTTTGCATGAATTTCATTTTATGAGCTTAAGGACTAAATTGTAATGAAATTAAAATTATAGGGGCAAAAGTGTAATTTTGAAAAATGTGAATTTGAATTTAATTGAATAGAATGGTTATTAAATGAATTGAATTTATTCATTTAGATCAAGATAAACCCCATACGATTTTAGATCGAGGCAAAGATAAAGTTTCGGACTAATCAACTCCGTATCTACGTTTTATCGTCGAGGTAAGATCGTCTAATTACATTATATTTATATGCCTTAATTTGAAATACCTATGTAGTGTGGATTGCCATGTATAGATCTGTCGCATATCCAACGATGTAATGTCAACTACCGAGCCCGTTTGAACCTTATGAATTCGTAAGATACAAATGACATGTCATTAGGGTTTACATGTTTCGGGTTCTAGTCTTGACATGTCATTGAATTAGTGATACGTGGAAATATGTAAGTTGAGATGGAGGATATATTCATATGATACGTGATTTAGTGTGGTGGACATCCATGGTGAAATTGCCTATGTTTTATATCAAGTATGCTAATGTATTTGTGTTGATTCTTAGGCTTTGGCCAAGCTATTAGTTGGAATATGCCATGCTAAGTTTTAATGTTATTTAATGAAATGATAGGTTAAGTTCTATGTTATACAAACTTACTAAGCATTCATGCTTACTTTGTGTTATTTTCTATGTTTTATAGTGAATCAGACGCTCGTTCACGTTGGAAGCTTGTCGGAGATCTATCACCCTATCCATTGGCTAAATCGGTAGATTTTGATGTTTATAAGTCATGGTTATAATGGCATGTATAGGTGTTTTTTTTATGACATAACCATTAGGTGGCTTGTAATTATTGTCTTTTTGGTGATGCAATAGTTGTTATGTCAGAATGTATAAGAGGCCTTATAATGGTTGATATCATGGTCATTATGGTGCTTAATTGATGAAAGTTGGAATGGCATTAAAATGTATGCTATGAGTTACTCTTTGATATTCTTGAATATGGTCATGTTGGTATATTGGATGTAGTTGAGTTATATGGGTAATTTTGCTAATGTTTAGTTGATAGATACTGAATAGCCAAATTGGTATAATGAGTGTAATTTTGATGTGAACAAAGTGGTAAGTTTTGGCATAAATTTAGTTACAAGTTGCTTGATTTTTGGTTAAACTATGCAAATGTGTAATACATGTTTGATGGTCATGATTGGGGTGCCTTTTGGGTGTATTAGTTTTATGAATATATATCGTATTGTTTTAGCTTGTTTATATATGGTTTAGGTACACCTTAAATGCTTGATTATATGTGAAAAAGAGTTGTAGGTGTGTGCATGCATTGGGTGAGAAAAATTGCTTGGAAATGGCCTATTTTTCATTTACACAGCCAAATTCATGGGCATGGTTTCAATCGTGTGTGACACATGACCATGCGACATGGCCGTGTGTCCCCTGCAGCTTAGAAAGGGTTGCAAGTCAGGAAGTTACACGGGCTAGCACAGGGCCTGACACACGGGCGTGTGAGGCCATTTTGAGAGGTATATGATCGGGCACACGGGCATGTGGCTTGGCTGTGTGACCCAAGCCAAAGAGTTACACGGGCACAGACACGGGATGGGACACAGTCGTGTCTCCCTATTTTGAATGCCCAGAAGGCCCGTGACACGAGCGTGTGTCTCAGCCTTGTGACCCCTGCAGTATGAAAATTTTCAACTTTTTCCTAAAAATTCTTTATGTTTCCGATTTAGTCTCGATTCATTTCTATTATGCTTTAAGAGCCTCGAGGGCTTGTATAAGGGACAATATGTGTGACATTTATTTATTTTGTTATGAATGATGTTATGATTTAAATGTTTTGAATATTTCATAGTTTTGAGATGTAAACTTTTGGTAATGCTTCTTAACCCTATTCTGGTGACAGATACGGGTTAGGGGTGTTACAATTATTAGTATCAAAGCTACGGTTTATTCGATTCTCAGACTAAACATAGTGTGTGTGAGTCTAGAAATACATGCCATTATATGACCTATGATAGTGTGTGGTAACTCCTGACTCGTTTTGAAAAATGTTTTCATATAGTAATGACATCCAACCAAGCCGACTCCAATGAGGTTAAGAGTAATGCGTAAGCCTCTATTCACGGAGCAGTGTCGAGTGGTACAAGGCCCGTATCTGAGGGTCGGGGAGGATAGGAAAAGGTAGCCTTCTTCCAGATGATGAACGAATAGTTTACTCAGTTTGTACGAACGAACCCCACTACTCAACGACCTCCACCCCCACCTATTCCCCAATCGGTCCCTATAATTCCTCCTGGTTTGGAACCTTTGCAGTAAATAAGCCGCCTGTTGATAAAATTCATAAAGATGGGGCTGAAGAATTTAGAGCTACTATTGAAGATGAGCCTGAGAGAGCAAAATTCTGGTTAGAAAACACGATCAGGGTTTTCGACGAATTATCTTATTCACTAGTAGAGTGTATTAAATGTGTTGTATCTCTATTGAAAGAGTTAGCTTACCAATGGTGGAACACATTGATTTCACTCATGCCGAGAGAGCGTATAAGTTTGGAGTCCTTCCAAACTAAGTTCTAGAAGAAATATACAAGTTAGAGATTTCTTGAGCTTAAACAGGGTCGTATGTCAATGTCTGAACATGAAAGAGAGTTTGTTAGATTAAGCAAATATGTTTGAGAATGTATTCCAACTGAGGTTGCTATGTGTAAGCGGTTTGAGGATAGATTAAATGAAGATATAAAGCTTTTAGTCGGGATTCTTGAGCTGAAAGAATTTGTTGTTTTAGTTGATTGAACACATAAAGCCGAGGAGCGTAGTAAAGGAAAAAGAAAAGTTGATTTTGAAACTAGATATTCAAGAAAGAGATTAACCAGAATGTCATATCAGTCATCATCGAAAAGATCTAAGGAACATCATAATCGTTCCACAACTTTAGTGGGGTATTTTAGTATAGATAGAGGTAACCGGTGTTCGAGTCCAAAGCCTATGGCTACGTCTATAGCGAGTGTGGGTAGTGTTAGGGACAACAGGCCCAAATGCAAGTAATGTAAAAGAAAACACTTTGGTAAATGTAGATTGAAGAATGGAGCATGTTTCAAGTGTGGTTCATTTGAACATTATCTTAGAGATTACTTAGAGAAGTTAGAGAAAGAAAAAGTTTAGACTATACAATCGAGCGACACTACTTTGAGAGGTACACCACCTCATAATCCTGGAAATGTGAGTAATAACTATAGTGGAACAAAGGACTTGGCTGTGAGATCTGAGGCACGAGCACCAGCTAGAGCTTACGCTATCCATGCACGAGAGGAAGCTTCTGCGCCAGATGTTATTACTGGTACTTTCTCTATCTTTGATACTGATGTTACTACTTTGATTGATCCTGGATCAACCCATTCATATGTATGCACGAATTTAGTATCAAGTAAGAATTTACCTATTGAGTCCACTGAATTCGTGGTTAAGGAGTTGAACCCCCTAGGCCAGTATGTGCTAGTTGATAAGGTTTGCAAGAACTATCCATTGATGATTCGGGGTTATAACTTTCTGAATTACTTGATGCTATTGTCATCTAATGAATTTTACGTGATTTTTGGGCATGGATTGGCTGACTCTGCATGATGCTATTGTGAACTGTAGATGAAAACTTATTTTATTAAAGTGTTAGAATGGTGAGAAACTTTAGATTAAATAAGATAGTTTGAGTGGGTCACCTATTTTTATTTTGGCTATATCAGTACATAAATATGTGAGAAAAGGATGTGATGCATACTTTAGATTAAATAAGATAGTTTCTGACTTAAAGATAGAATCAGTTCTAGTGCTTTGTGAGTATCCTGATGTCTTTTTAGAGGAGTTACCCAGGTTACCACCGATCAGAGAAGTTAAAAATACTACCGAGTTAGTACCAAGAATGTCACCAATATCGATAGCTCCTTACAGAATGGCTCCTACTGAATTAAAAGAGTTGAAAGCACAATTGCAAGAGTTGAAAGATAGGGGTTTTGCTCAACCCATTTTCTCACCTTGGGGTGCACCTATTTTATTAGTGAAGAAAAAAGATAGATGAATGAGATTATGTTTTGACTACCGCCAGCTCAACAAAGTCACGATCAAGAATAAGTATCCATTGCCGCAAATTGTTGATCTGTTTGATCAATTGAAAGGTGCAATGGTATTTTCGAAGATTGATCTTCATTCTGATTATTATTAGCTGCTAGTTAAAGATTCTGATGTGGCAAAAACTGCATTCAGGACCAGGTACGAACATTATGAATTTCTTGTAGTGCCATTTGGTTTAACTAATGCACCTGCAGTATTTATGGATTTAATGAACAGAATTTGTAGACCATATTTAGATCGCTTTGTTGTGGTATTAATTTTTTATTTTTGTTATTTACTCTCGAGATAAGTCTGAGCATGCCGAGCATTTGAGAATTGTGATGCAAGCTCTACGTGAAATGAAATTATTTGCCAAAATTAGCAAATGTGAATTTTGGCTACGGGAAGTCTGTTTTCTAGGACATGTTGTGTCAGCCGAAGGCATTAGAGTTGATCCGAGCGAAATTTTAGCTGTTGTCAACTGAAAACCTCCAAAAAATATGTCTAAAGTTATAAGTTTTCTTGGGTTAGTCGGTTATTATTGAAGGTTCATTAAGGGATTCTCGATGATTGCTACACCGATGATGAGATTACTACAAAAAGATGTGAAGTTCGAGTGGTCTGAGAGATGCCAGCAAAGTTTTAATTAGTTGAAAGCGTTGCTAACCAAGGCACCAGTGTAAGTTCAGCCTGAGTCGGGTAAAGAATTTGTGATTTTTAGTGATGCATCTTTAAATGGTTTAGGCTATGTTTTAATGCAATAAGGCAAAGTGGTAGCTTATGCTTCTAGGTAGTGAAAGTCAAATGAAAGGAATTATCCGACGCATTATTCAGAACTAGCAGCTATTGTGTTTGCATTAAAGATTTGGCGACACTATCTGTATGGAAAAAATGCCATATCTTTACAGATTATAAAAGTTTGAAGTATTTAATGTCGTAGAGAGATTTGAATATGAGGCAACGCATGTGGTTCAAGCTATTAAAAGACTACGACTTGATCATTGATTATCATCTGGGTAAAGCAAATGTAGTTACTGATGCTCCGAGTAGACAGAATTTTTTACGACAAATTTGTGAGGCTAATAAATGTGATGATGTGTTGCTAGCTAAACAGAAATAGAGTGGGTCAACTCTTGATTCATATTTTCAAATTTGACCCGATGATTATTTACTTTTTAGAGGCAGAGTTTGCGTACCGAGGAATTTAGAGCTAGTTTGAAAGGTTTATAGTGATTTGAAAGAAAAGTACTGGCTGCCGAGTATGAAATGAGAGATTTCTAACTATGTATTGAGATGTTTAATATGTTAGCAAGTTAAAGCTAAACAACCAGTGATAATATCGGAATGGAAATGGGAGAGTGTCACGATGGACTTTGTATCAAAATTACCCTCGTCTCCGAGAAAGAAATATGCAGTTTGGGTTGTCTTTTATCGTCTAACGAAGTCTGCAGATTTTATTCCAGTAGGTACAGATTATTCTCTTGAGAGATTAGCCGAGCTCTGTGTTATTGAGATTTTTATATTGCACAGGGTACCAGTTTCCATTATTTTAGATAGATATCATTGGTTTACATCACAATTTTAGAGCAAGTTACAATAGGCTCTAGGTATGCGATTAAATTGTACACATTTCATCCACAGATCGATGGTCAGTCCAAGCGAGTAATTCAGATACTCAAGGATATGCTTCATTTTTGTGTGCTAGAATTCGAAAGCAATTGGGAGAAATATTTACCGTTGGTTGAGTTTGCGTATAATAACAATTATCATTCGAGCATAAAGATGGCATCGTATGAAACTTTGTAATGTCGTAAATGCTGAACTTCATTGCATTGGACTGAGCTCAGTGAGAAAAAGATTCACAGGGTTGATTTGATTTGAGAGACTGAAGAAAAAGTGAAAGTAATCCGTGATAGTTTGAAAGTAGCTTCAGATCGACAGAAATCGTATGCGGATTTAAAACGTAAAAGCATTGAATTTCAAGTTGACGATAAAGTGTTCTTGATAGTTTCACCCTGGAAGAAAGTTTTTTGTTTTGGCCGTAAAGGAAAGCTAAGTCCGTAAATTATTGGGCCGTATGAGATTATTGAAAGAATTGAGATAGTAGCTTATCGCTTAGCTTTGCCTTTAGAATTAAAAAAATATTCATAATGTTTTTTCTGTTTCAATGTTATGGAGGTAACGATCAGACCCTTCACATGTTATCTCACTAGTTGATGTCGAGATTCAGCCTAATATGTCGTATATCAAAGAACTGATCAGAATTTTAGCTCGAGAGGTTAAAGAATTGAGAAATAAGAACATAGATTTAGTAAAGGTTCCTTGGCAACGTCACAGTTTAGAGGAGGCCACTTGGGAACCAGAGGAAGCTATATGAAAACAATATCTGAACCTCTTTTCTAGTAAGATTTTCGGGGATGAAAATTTCTTTAGGAGGAGAGTTGTAACAACCCATTTTTAGTGAAATCAGAATAGTAGTTTCAGGGCTACAAATTCGATGTAAAAATATTTATTTTATTATTTTAATGTCTACAGCATGTTACTATTATCGTATAAAAATTTCGTTAAGAAATTATATTATTTGCATGCTGAATTTTATATAAATGACTGAATTACAAAAGGTGCAAAAGTAGAGTTCTAGTACCTAAAGGTATCAAATGGCTATAGAACTCTAATGTAAGAGTCCTTATGTGGTAATTAGACCATTAATGAATTAGTGGATGTAAATGGCTTGGTATTAATGAAATTTTTAATGTTTTAAAAGGTTATAAAGGTAATTTGGTAAATAATGATAAAAATTAATAAAACAAAGTCACCAACTTTTTTAGTTCATCTTCAACCGAAATTTAGGTTTAACATAACCATTGGAGAAGCTTTAAATTTTGATCATCTCTCCTAGTTTGCATGGTAAGATTTTTCGTCTCGTTTTTAATGATTTTTATGTTTTTGGAGTCATTGTAACTTAATTTATCTAGCCTAGGGACTAATTTGCAAAATTTTTAAAAGTCTAAGGTTTTTCCATGAATGAATCCATATGGTTTTCATGCTTAATGGAAGAAAATGAATATTTGTTGTTAGATATACAACTTTTGTAAAGTGAATTTTGTTGATAATGTCAAATAGGGATTAAATTGAAAAATGTAAAGTATTCATGGTGAAATTGTGAAAATAATGAAATGTATGAGTTTCTAGGGCCTAAATGAAATTATACTAGCTTGGGCTAAAGATGATTTTGCATGAATTTCATTTTATGAGCTTGAGGAGTAAATTGTAATGAAATCAAAATTATAGGGGCAAAAGTGTAATTTTGCAAAAATATGAATGTGAATTTGGATTGAATTGAATAGAATGGTTATTAAATGAATTGAATTTATTCATTTAGATCAAGATAAACCTCGTACGATTTTAGATCAGGGCAAAGATAAAGTTTTAGACTAATCAACTCCGTATCTACGTTTTATCGTCCAGGTAAGATCGTCTAATTTCATTATATTTATATGCCTTAATTTGAAATACCTTGTAGTGTGGATTTCCATGTATATATCTGTCGCATATCCAACGATGTCAGGTTGACTACCGAGCCTGTTTGAACCTTAGAAATTCGTAGGACACAAATGACATGTCATTAGGGTTTACATGTTTTAGGTGCAAGTCTTGAATGTCTCACCGATGGTTGAGGTCCGGCATGTGTTGCAGATACTCCACAGCTTGTGTGAGCAGCGTCATGTAGCTACGTTTCGACCCACAGCTCATGTGAGCAGGCCCATTTTCACAGCTCGTGTGAGCATATATGGAAAGAAATTGATAGATTGCGGTTATATGTTAGTACACTTCATGTGAGCTATCCCGGGTATCAAAAGGTATTCTAAACGGTTCAACGGGCATGAATTTGAAAGGAAGCGGTAAGAGATCGATATGAACTAAGGCATGTACATATATAAATTTCATTGAATTGGTGATACATGGAAATATATACATTGAGATGGATGATATATTCATATGATACATGATTAAGTGTAGTGGACATTCATGGTTAAATATCATATGTTTTATATCAAGTATGTAACCTATTAGTGTTGATGCTTAGGCTTTGCCGAAGCTATTGGTTGCAATATGCCATGCTAAGTTTTTATGTTACTTAATGAAATGGTAAGTTAAGTTCCATGTTATACGAACTTACTAACAATTCAAGTTTACTTTCTGTTAATTTTCCATATTTTATAGTGAATCAGACGCTCGTTCATGTTGGAAGCTTGTCATAGATCTATCACACTATCCATCGGCTAAATCAATAGATTTTGATGTTTATAAGTCATGGTTATAATGGCATATATAGGTTTTTTTGTTTGATGATATAACCATTAGGTGGCTTGTAATTATGGTCTTTTGGGTGATGTAATAGTTGTTATGTTGGACTGTATAAGAGGCCTTATAGTGGTTGATATCATGGTCTTTATGGTGCTTACTTGATGAAATTTGGAATGGTATTAAAATGTATGCTATGAGTTGCTCATTGATATGCTTAAATGTGGTCATATTGGTATATTGGATGTAGTTGAGTTATATGGTTAATTTTGCTGATGTTTGGTTGATAGATATTGAACCATCGAATTGGTATAATGAGTGTAATTTTGATATGTGAACACAGTGGTATGTTTTGGCATAAATTTAGTTACAAGTTGGTTGATTTTTGGTTAAACTATGCAAATGTGTAATACATGTTTGATTTTTGTGATTGAGGTGCCTTTTGGGCAGATTGGTTGTATGAATACATATCATATTGTTTTAGGTTGTTTATATATGGTTTAGGTACACCTTGAATGCTTGATTATATGTGAAACAGAGTTGTAGGTGTGTGCATGCATTGGGTGAGAAAAATAGCTTGGAAATGGCCTATCTTTCATCCACATGGCCAAAGAAACGGGTGTGTGTCTCAACCGTGTGTAACATACGGCTGTGTCACTTACAAAGGGTTGCAAGTCAGGCAGTTACACGGGCTAGCACATAGCCTGGCACACGGGCATGTGAGGCCATTTCAAGAGGTACACGGGCGTGTGGGGCCATTTTGAGAGGTATACGGTCGGACATACGGGTGTGTGGCTTGGCCACGTGACCTAAGTCAGGGAGTTACACGGGCATGGACATGAGCTGGGACACGACCGTGTGAGTTACACGGCCTGGCCACATGACCGTGTGACCTCTGCCATATGAAAATTTTCAATTAATTCATAAGAATTCTATATGTTTCCAATTTAGTCCCAATTCATTTCTAATGTGCTTTAAGAGCCTCGAGGGATCGTATAAGGGAAAATATGTGTGAGATTGATTGATTTTGCTATGAATGATGTTATGATTTAAATGTTTTGAGTATTTGGTAATTTTGAGATGTAAACTTCTGTTAATGCACTGTAACCCTATTTCAGTGACGGATACTGGTTAGGGGTGTTACACAAATAACATGTCATTAGGGTTTTCATGTTTCGGGTGCTAGTCCTAAATGTTTTACTGATGGCTGATGTTCGACATTTATTATTAATACTCATTAGCTTGTGTGAGCAGCATCATGTAGCGTACATTTTGTACGTCAGCTTGTGTGAACAAACCCAAGTTACCATGTTTCGGGTGCTAGTCCTGAATGTCCTACCGATTGTTGAGTTCTGAAATTTGTTGAGGATACTTGTCAGCTTGTGTGAGCGGTATCGTGTAGTTAGCATCCAACTGTCAGCTTGTGTGAGCAGACCCATTTTATGGCTTGAGTGTGTAACGATGTAAAGGAAAAGAAATGGTTACGACCATATGTTTAACGCACTTTGTGTGAGCTTTCCTGCGTATCTGATATTATTTTAAGTTGTTCAACGGGAATGAAAAGGAAATGAATGGTAAGTGTTCAAAAGAAACTATGTCATGTATTTATAAAAAGGGTTGAAATGGTAAGTTTCATTGAAAGTACGATATGTTAAGCAAAATGATGAGTTCAAATGAATTATATTCATGTGTAATGGATTACCTATGTTAAATTCATATAGATTATGTTTGAATATGCTAACATGTGTTGTTGATGATGCCTAGGCTTGTACCAAGGTTATGGTTGGATTATATCATGCTTAATCTTAATGATATACATAGAAATGATTAGTGTCCAAATTGAAATATGCTTATGTACATAAAAAGGTATTAGGAATCAAAATATATATTTTCTTATGAAATGGCTTGTCATGTGGTTGATCCTAAAAGAGTTATGTATAAATGCACTAACTTGTGTATTGGCGATGATATTTAGGCTTGTGTCAAGCTTTTGTAATTGCTTAATGTTTATGCTTATGTCTTGTATTATGAAAATGAGGTAATGAAACGGTAAGTTCATAATTGAGATGTAATATGCTGATATAAAAGGATTGATAAGTTAAAGGACTTACTTATATGTGAGAAATTTACCTATGTCATGAATAAACACACTAATTCATGAATTGATAATGTTGTTTAAGCTTATGCTAAGTAAATAGAATGGAAAGTAAGTAAATGAAATGGAAAGTAAGCAAATGGAATGATAAGTAAGTAAATGGAAAGGTTCATCATCTTAAGAAAAGGTTGATGATTACGTAATACAACTTATAAAATCTTAATATGTTATGAATGAAAAGTATACGTGACGTTGAGGGATTTACTCATTTGTGAGTTGTTGGTTATGCAGTTTTATAAATCTTATGGCATTGGTATTGGTTTATAATTGTCCTATAAAGTTCATCATTGAAATGGAATATTATGTTTTAAGTTTATACGAGCTTACTAAGAATTCATTGCTTACGTAGTTATTTCCCTTTACTTTTTAGATTATCGGAAGCTTAATCAGTTTGGAAGCTAGTCGGCGATCTATCACACTATCCAACAAATATATCGGTAGATTTTGATATTTTGGTCAATGTTATAATGACATGTATAGGTGGACTTGTGTTTAATGATCTAGTTATAATGTTTGGCATGTACATGTTATTATGGTTTATATACTTATGGTACTTTGATGCCTTGATGGTTGGTGTTATTATGGCTAAGTGTTTATTTTTGTATGTATATATATATGTTGTTTGGTACCATTTGGAAATGATTGGTTTGTGTCACTTATGTGATTTTGATGCTTATGAGCGATGGTCCAAATGGTAAGTTTATATTGACATGTATAGGTCATGTATGACATTTTTGAAATGGTAGCAATGTGATCAAATATGTATAAGATTAGGTATATGTGCTTGATTGTGATTAAGGTGCCTATATGGCATATTGGTTGGAATGAACAATGGCCTATTAAATTGGTCTAATTATGCATGTTTTGTTATGTTTTGATGCTTTGGTTAAAAGTGCAAACGGCTTGTAGGTGCATGCTTTGAATGGGTGAAAGAAATGGCTTAATTTAGGCCAATTTCTTGTCCATACGGCCTGAGACACAGGTGTGTGTCTCAGCCTTGTGTGACACATGGCCATGTGACACGACCGTGTGTTCCCTGTACTTTCCAAGGTTACAAGTCAGGCAGTTACACAGCCATGTGACCCTTACAGTTTAAATTTTTCTAACTTTTTTCTCAATGTTTCAATTATTTCTGATTTAGTCCTGAGTCATTTCTAAAGCGTTTCTAAGGCCTCGATGGCTTGAATAAGGGAATATGTGCATGTAATAAATGATTTATGATTTGCTTATGTTGAGATTTGAAATGTATGTTCTAAAGTTACGTTTTAACGGTAAGGCTTCGTAACCCTATTCCAGCGACGGATACGGGTTAGGGGTGTTACAATTCTACTGCTAAATCCATCTCATCCATTTTAATTAGTCATCACACTTAGGTTAATTTTCATTTAGGATAATTTTGCATCTAGTTATTTATTTTTACCTTCAACACTCATAATTATTGTGTTTTCTCACCAAATTGTAAAACATATACAATCCTTATGGAGTCGATAACTTTTATACTTATTACCTGATAACAACTATGTACACTTGTACAAACCGGAGCATTATAGTATCACGATATCCCCTGAATGATAAACCCCCATGTGTAATTTGACTAGGTTATCTTTATACCCATTTCATGATCGCCAATACCCCTGCCGTGTGGGGACAAAAAATGACATCAGGGGTAGAGTTTGTCTAGTTAAAGCACCAATCAAAAGCCAGTGTTCAAGGGAACTTTAGGTAATATTTTTGGGTAAAAAATCAACTATTAAAAACCACTCTTGGTTGAGGAGAAAAGAGGATGCTTTAGTTAGGGTTTCTTTGATCTTTTAGCTTAGGAGTAGGGTAGTTTTAGTTATCTTCTTTATTTTTCTTTGTGTTTTAGTTGTAGATTTAGGATATTGGTTTTTAGTTAAGTAGTTGTTAGCGTAGGTTAGTTTTATTATTCTATTTGATATTTTAAACACTTTGTAATTTTAGCTCACTCTTTAGTTTTAATATAAATTAGCATTATTTCACTTCGCTTTAGTAAAAATCTATTCTTTAGTGTTAGTTTACTTCATTTTTTCCATCTTCTTTACTTTCAAGATTTTCAAGTAACACCCTAGTTTTTCTCATTTTTCTTGCATTTACCATTTCTGCATATTTTATGTTCTTGTGTTCTCGTTTGCTTCAATAGGATTTTTGGTAAGTAGATCTAAAGTGGTCAGTTGATGGAAGTTTTGCCTAGTTATGTTTTTGTGTAGGGACTAAATCCCAAAAATTAGGCTAAATAGAATAAACTTCAAAACTTAGGATTGACGACCCTAAGGGAAAATGAAGATAAGTGAGACCAAAATGAGATCTTATTGGGCACCAATTCATTAGTTCCAGGTTAGTTGGGTGAGGTCGAAAGATAAACCGGACTAATTTGTTTTACTTGGTATAGTTGAGGTTGAAAGGTAAGACGTAGGCATTCTAGGAGTTTAAGCATCTTAGTCCCCTAATAAAAAAGATAATGAACAAAATGGAAGTCAACTAGCTATTTTTCCTTTTTAATTTGTTAATTTAGCTTAATTTTATTGGTTTTACAATTTAGTCCTTCTTAGTGCTAGTTGGTAATTACTTTAATTAAATCCAATTTATGCATTATTGTACTATAGAAATTAGTGAGTACCTAGCTAGACCCTTTATTAGCATATTTATAATTTGGAAAATCATTGAATCGTCGATTCTGTTTGTAACAACCTGTTTTTCAATGGTGTCTGAAACAGTGGTTTTGAGACCACGATTCTGACCAGTGAGTTAGTATTTTATTATTTATTTATTATTTATAAGGTTATTAAAGTGTTATATTAAAATTTGGTAACAAAATATTAACATTTAGAGAGTTAATTAAATAAAAGGACTAAATTGTAAAAGTCACAAAAGTCAATCTTTATTAGTTTATAAGGTCTAATTGACTACTAAAATTAATTGGTAATTAGGCAAATGTTAATGTTAGTGACCAATTTTATAGCTTAATTTAGTTTTATAATTAAAATGTGTATTATATTAATGTTAAAAGTAATAATGAAAATAAGAAAAGACATCATCCATCATCTTCATTTGCTATTCTCCAACCGAAACCACCAAGGCCACCATAGGAGTATTCGACCAAGCTTAGTTTACCCCTCATGGTATGTGATTTAAGCTTGTTTTTAGCGCTTTTTATGTTTTTGAGATCGTTGTAGGTTAATCTAGCTAACGCGAGGACTAATTCGTAAAACTGTTAAATGTTTAGAATTATGACATTGATGAATTTGTAGTATTTTTGAAGTTTTATAAAGGATTATTAAGCTTTGTTGTTAGATAGGACTATTTTGTAAAGTGATTTGAAGTTTAAGGACTAAAATGATAAAATAATAAATTTACCATGAAATTCTTGTAATTTATTAATCTGGTTTTTATGCATAGAGGAAAATTCAACTGGACTTGTTTGAGTGAATTTGTAATTAATTGGAGTTTTGGTTTAGGGATTAAATTGAATAAAATGTAAAATTTTAAGGTAAAAGAGTAAAATATTGTTAAAGGGTCAAAAATACAAATTTAAATATTTTATGATACTCAATTGGTAAATTGAATAAAATTATTATATTTAGATCAAGAAAGGGATCAGTCTGTTGATAAACAAGGGAAAGGAAAAGTCGTCGAGTAATATTCGTCGCGTGTTGTTAGCTATCATATTTTGGTAAGTTCTTATTACAATTATTATGTTGTTAATGTTTTAACTTATTTCAAGCTTCATAAAGTGAAATTTGAATTATGTTATGTTTTATCGAATGATAAATGAAATGGAAGGATAAAGTTGAGTATGAAATGTCTCGGAGAAACAGATTAAGCCAGTGTGAACTTAGTGAATAGCTAGGATACAAATGACATTAGGGCATGGCAGGCACTGTGTGCTGATGTATATTTTGCAGGCATTAGTTTCTGTGTCACACCCCAAAAATAGGGCCTAGGAGTTTAGGGGTATTTTAGGAATTTTGGCCTTTATGAGTTCGAAATTTCTTAAAGTTGGTACTCGAAAATGTTTTCAACAATGGTTTTCATAAAGTTAAGTCAATTTTTTGAAAAGAGTTTTGAATGTCTTTAATTTTAAAAAAGGGACTGATTTGTAGAAGGGTCAAAGCCGTGAGTATTTATGAAGTAATTAAACCAATTTTTCAACCCTAATAAATCCCCATTCCTAGTTATTTTCATGAATGCTTTTTTCCATCTCCTTAGTGTTGTCGTCCCTTGCTCCTCTCAACACTCTCGATTGGTTTTTTACTCCCAAACTATAATACTTTGAATTTTTATCATTTCCAAGCATTAAACCTCTTTAAATCATTAACAAATTACCAAAAAATCTCGCCAATTTCATCTTTTTCTCCACCTGTGGGTTTCCAGATTTGCGTCAAAAACTCGTTATTCCTGTCATTAAAGGTAACCATTCACATTCTCATTAGTTTTTAATGTTATTGGGTCTTTGAAACTGAATTTCTAGTCGTTAAATTGCATGTTTTGATTAAAACCTGAAAATCGAGTTTTTAATGGTGAATTTCTAGCTTCTGGCTAAAAATTTGGTTTTTAAAGTATTTTTCAATTAGTTTTAACCTAGTTAGAAGCTTTCTAAGGTAACTTTGAATTTTCGTCAAGGATTTCTCAGATTTTAATGAATTTGTAACACCCCAAAATTCTTATTTTTGTTATAGTGAAAATGTGACACTATTGTGTATTGACATAATGGTTAAGTGCTCTAGGTGAGTCTGGGAGGTCTTGAGTTTAAGTCTTGACTTTGGCAAATTCTAGTATTTTTCTGACTTAACCCCTATTTCTGGCTAGTAGGCTTTTAATTAAAAGTTTGTAAGTACTTACCAAAAAGGGTCAGGAGTTCGAATCCATACGTGAGTGTAAGGAAAAATATAATTTTATTTGCTTATCAATTGGAGAGTTTAAGTTGAATTGGAAATCTGAGTAGTGGGAGTTTGGTAGAGAGAATTTAGGGGAGTGGACTTTGGGGTTATCAGATTTTCTAAGCATTATCGTTTCCTTTTTGTAAAATTTTGATTTTCCCAAAACTCCCCACCTTTCTGACATCATCTCTTCTCCCTTTCTTTTTCATTGTTTTTCTGTTGTAAAACCTGAACTTTTTCCTTTCCATTAATCTTTCTGTTTTCGTCTCTTCTGTTGGCTACCACCCCTTCGTTCCGTTGGGTCAATTTTCGTCGCACGTTTTGGTAAGTAAAGTTTTTGCTCTCTTTAACTTACGATTTTTTCCAACTCTAATTCAGGGGTTTGTGGCATTTGGCAACAGCATCTCGAGTGGATTAGGGGTCTCGTCGTGCTATTGCGTAACCAACTTTTTTGAGGTGTTGGGGTAAGGTTTTCATCGCTTAAGGGATGTATTTCTTGTTTTGGATTTAGTTTTAGTTCGATTTATTAAGTGATAAATTGAGTGAAATTGATCAATTATAGGATCTGAAGTGCTCGAGGAACGTCGTAGCATCAATCGATACTAGGTGTGTACCCGAAACACAAAAATAAGGGATTCTGCAAAAAAGCTGATATTTTTAAAATAAGGGATTAGCAGTAGGCTAATTTTTAAAAAATCACCATAAATCGTAGGAGTCGAGTTAGAGGGTAAAAAAAATATGGGATTAAATATATTTGAGTCTACTTTCTTATAGAAGAAACGAAGTAAGCAAAATAATTACATATTATGAGATAATGGAATTTTAGTGAGATTGGGTCAGAATGATTTTGGAATCCCCTATCTTGATTTCCAAAAATTATTAAAAATAGTATAAAAATAATTGTGGGTTATATTTTATATGTTTAAAATTCGAATGAGTCTATTTTCAAGATATACAAATTAGAACATAGTCCAAAAATTTGTACCAGATGAAAATTAATTTTTAGTACAGAAAGGTTGAAACTGCAAAATAGCAGAGTAGGGAAAATTTAAAGAATAAACTGTACTTACTGGCTAAACCAAAATTTCTAGAAATTTTATGTAAGAAGATACGTGAGTCTAGTTTCACCAAAAATTTGCGGACCTTAATTCGAAATTCTGTAGCTTAAGATACAAATAATTTAGTAACAGTGACTCAAGTAGACATCTTGGAAGGATTATAAGTAAAAAGTGCAAACACATATGAATAATTATCTAGCATGGGTTACACTAAAATGGATCACGAGGCCGAGGCCAAGGCCAATTTGGGCCATCTGGGCCACACGGTCGTGTGGGTCGACATGGGTGAACTTTTTGGGCTCGTAGGCCCATTTTCACTATTTGACTGATAAGGTTGCATGGGTCAGCCAAGTCGACTGTGAACCTACTGTAGGGACGGTAAGTTTACCTAGATCCCTAATTGACTGAAATGACTGTATGACTAATATGATTAAGTCTGATGATGTCCCAATGATGTGATACTGTATGCTCTGTTTACATGCTTGATATTATGTTACAACATGTCATATTTGTATATTGCATTACATTGGGTTTGGGGAATTATAATGTTCGGAGGAAGTGAACTGAAAGGCCACGAGCCTAAGTTACTGGCAGCTTTACTTCGAACTACTATTTAGTGCCACATTCGGTACTTTTTGGAGTGTAGGGATAGATGGGTTGATTATATTCCCACATGGAGTGTAGGGTTGGATGGAGTTGGAGAGTAGAGGCTGGCTGGGTAGGATTTAAAACTATATATCTGTTACTACATTGAATATTGATACTGTAATGGGCCAAGGCCCAAATGCATGACTGCTTCTGTATTGTAACGGGCTAAGGCCCTATTTGAAACTGAAACTGTACTGAAATGGGCTTAGGCCCAGATTGCCATTGCCTTCTAACTTTTTTGCTTTATATGGGATTAGACACTGATTTTTCGTAAAGTCACCATTCTGATTTGCATGGGTCTGCTGGTCTGGTGGTTAAGGGGAGTGTTGGTTGGCAGAGGGTCAGGAGTTCGAATCCCTGCTTGAGTGTAAGGAAAAATATAATTTTATTTGCTCATCAGTTGGAGAGTTTAAGTTGAATTGGAAATCTGAGTAGTGGGAGTTTGGTAGAGAGAATTTAGGGGAGTGGATTTTGGGGTTATCAGATTTTCTAAGCATTATCGTTTCCTTTTTGAAAAATTTTGATTTATCCAAAACTCCCCATCTTTCTGACGCCATCTCTTCTCCCTTTCTTTTTCATTGTTTTTCTGTTGTCAAACCCGAATTTTTTTCCTTTCCATTATTCTTTCTGTTTCCGTCTCTTTTGTTGGCCACTACACCTTCGTTCCATTGGGTCAATTTTCGTCACACGTTCTGGTAAGTAGAGTTTTTACTCTCTTTAACTTACAAGTTTTTTTGCAACTTTGATTTAGGCGTTCGTGGCGTTTGGCAGCAGCATTACGAGTGGATTAGGGGTGTCATCGTGCTATTGCGTAACCAACTATTTTTAGGTGTTCGGTTAAGTTTTTCATCTCTTACGGGATGCATTTCTCGTTTCGAATTTAGTTTTAGTTCAATTTATTATGTGATAAATTGAGTGAAATTGATCAATTATAGGTTCTAAAGTGCTCGGGGATCGTTGTAGCATCAATCGATACTAGGTGTCTACCCGAAACACAAAAATAAGGGATTCTGCAAAAAGCTGATATTGCTTGTTGTTTGGACAGTAGTAGTAGGCTAATTATAAAAAAAATCACCATAAATCGTTCGTGTCGAGTTAGAAGGTAAAAAAATATGGGATTAAAGATATTTGAGTCTACTTTCTTATAGAAGAAACGAAGTAAGTAAAAGAATTACATATTGTGAGATAATAGAATTTTAGTGAGACAGGGTCAAAATGATTTTGGAAGCCCTTGTCCTAATTTCCAAAAATTATTAAAAATAGTATAAAAATAATTGTGGGTTATATTTTATATGTTTAAAATTGTGAATGAGTCTATTTTCAAGATATACAAATAGGAACATAGTCCAAAATCTGTACGAGAAGATAATTTATTTTTAGTCCAGAAAGGTTGAAACTGTAAAATAGCAGAGTAGGGGAAAATTGAAAAAATAAACTGTACTTACTGGCTAAACCAAAAATTTAGAAAATTTTATGGTAAGAAGATATGTGAGTCTAGTTTCATTGAAAATTTACGGACCTTAATTCAGAATTTTGTAGCTTAATATACAATTAATTTAGTAACAGTGACGCAAGTAGACAGCTTGGAAGGATTATAAGTAAAAGGGAAAAACACATATGAATAATTATCTAGCATGGGTTATACTAAAATGGATCACGAGGCCATGGTCAGTTTGAGCCATGTGGGCCACACGGGCGTGTGGGCCTACATGGGTGAACTTTTTGGGCTCGTAGGCCCATTTTCACTGTTTGATTGATAAGGTTGCACGGGTCAGCCAAGTCGACTTTGAACCTACTGTAGGGACGGTAAGTTTACCTAGACTCCTAATTGACTGAAATGACTTTATGACTGATATGATTAAGTTTGATGATGTCCCAATGATTTGATACTGTATGCTCTAATTACATGCATGATATTATGTTACAGCATGTCATATTTGTATATTGCATTACATTGGGTTTGGGGAATTATAATGTTCGGAGGAAGTGTACTGAAAGGCCTCAAGCCTAAGTTACTGGCAGCTCTGCTGCGAACTACTGTTTAGTGCCGCATTCAGTACTTTCTAGAGTGTGGGGATAGGTGGGTTGATTATATTCCCACATGGAGTGTAGGGTTGGACGAAGTTGGAGTGTAGAGGTTGGCTGGGTAGGATTTGAAACTGTATATTTGTTACGGCGTTGAATATTGTATCTTAAGATACAAATAATTTAGTAACAGTGACTCAAGTAGATAGCTTGGAAGGATTATAAGTAAAAAGGGCAAACACATATGAATAATTATCTAGCATGGGTTATACTAAAATGGATCACGAGGCCATGGTCAGTTTGGGCCATGTGGGCCACACGGGCGTATGGGCCTACATGAGTGAACCTTTTGGGCTCGTAGGCCCATTTTCACTGTTTGATTGATAAGGTTGCACGGGTCGGCCAAGTCGACTTTGAACCTACTGTAGGGACGGTAAGATTACCTAGACCCCTAATTGACTGAAATGACTTTATGACTGATATGATTAAGTTTGATGATGTCCCAATGATTTGATACTGTATGCTCTCTTTACATGCATGATATTATGTTACAGCATGTCATATTTGTATATTGCATTACATTGGGTTTGGGGAATTATAATGTTCGGAGGAAGTGTACTGAAAGGCCTCAAGCCTAAGTTATTGGCAGCTCTGCTGCGAACTACTGTTTACTGCCGCATTCGGTACTTTCTGGAGTGTGGGGATAGGTGGGTTGATTATATTCCCACATAGAGTGTAGGGTTGGACGAAGTTGGAGTGTAGAGGTTGGCTGGGTAGGATTTGAAACTGTATATCTGTTACGGCGTTGAATATTGTATCTTAAGATACAAATAATTTAGTAACAGTGACTCAAGTAGACAGCTTGGAAGGATTATAAGTAAAAAGGGCAAACACATATGAATAATTATCTAGCATGGGTTACACTAAAATGGATCACGAGGCCAGGGTCAGTTTGGGCCATGTGGGCCACACGGGCGTGTGGACGCACATGGGTGAACTTTTTGGGCTCGTAGGCCCATTTTCACTATTTCACTGATAAGGTTGGACGGGTCGGCCAAGTCGACTTTGAACCTACTGTAGGGACAACAAGTTTACCTCGACCCCTAATTGACTAAAATGACTGTATGACTGATATGATTAAGTCTGATGATGTCACAATGATTTGATACTGTATGCTCTATTTACATGCATGATATTATGTTACAGCATGTCATATCTGTATATTGCATTACATTGGGTTTGGGGAATTATAATGTTCGGAGGAAGTGTACTGAAAGGCCTCAAGCCTAAGTTACTGGCAGCTCTGCTGCAAACTACTATTTAGTGCCGCATTCGGTACTTTCTGGAGTGTAGGGATAGGTGGATTGATTATATTCTCACATGGAGTGTAGGGTTGGACAGAATTGGAGTGTAGATGCTGGCTGGGTAGGATTCGAAAATGTATATCTGTTACTGCATTGAATATTGATACTGTAATGGGCCAAGGCCCAAATACATGTCTGCTTCTGTATTGTAATGGGCTAAGGCTCTATTTAAAACTGAAACTGTACTGAAATCGGCTTAGGCGCAGATTGCGATTGCCTTCTGACTGTTTGCCTTATATGGGATTACACACTGAGTTTTCATAAACTCACCATTCTGATTTGAATGGGTGTGCTGGTCTGGTGGTCAGGGGGAGTGTTGGTTGGCAGAGCATCTGGAATTCGAATCCCTGTGTGAGTGTAAGGAAAAATATAATTTTATTTGCTCATTGATTGGAGAGTTTAAGTTGTATTGGAAATCTGAGTAGTGGGAGTTTGGTAAAGGGAATTTAAGGGAGTGGATTTTGGGGTTATCAAATTTTCTAAGCATTATCGTTTCCTTTTTGTAAAATTTTGATTTTCCCAAAACTCCCCACCTTTCTGACGCCATCTCTTCTCCCTTTCTTTTTCATTGTTTTTCTATTGTCAAACCCGAATTTTTTTTCCTTTCCATTATTCTTTCTGTTTCCGTCTCTTCTGTTGGCTACCACACCTTCGTTCCATTAGGTCAATTTTCATCGCATGTTTTTGGTAAGTAGAGTTTTTGCTCCCTTTAACTTACGAATTTTTTCCAACTTTGATTCAAAAGTTTGTGGCATTTGGCAGTAGCATCTCCTGTGGATTAGGGGTCTCATTGTGCTATAGTGTAACCAACTATTTTGAGGTGCTGGGCTAAGTTTTTCATCTCTTAAGGGATGCGTTTCTCGTTTTGGATTTAGTTTTAGTTTGATTGATTAATTGATAAATTAAGTGAAATTGATCAATTATAGGTTCTAGAGTGCTCGGGGATCGTTGTAGCATCAATCGATACGAGGTGTGTACCCAAAACACAAAAATAAGGGATTCAGCAAAAAGCTAATATTGCTTGTTGTTTGGACAGTAGCAGTAGGCTAATTCTAAAAAAATCACCATAAATCGTGGGAGTCAAGTTAGAGGGTTAAAAAAATGTGGGATTAAAGATATTTGAGTCTATTTTCTTATAGAAGAGATGAAGTAAGCAAAAGAAGTACATATTATGAGATAATGGAATTTTAGTGAGATAGGGTCAGAATGATTTTTGAATCCCCTATCCTGACTTCCGAAAATTATTAAAAATAGTATAAAAATAATTATGGTTATATTTTATATGTTTAAAATCCTAAATGAGTCTATTTTCAAGATATACAAACAATAACATCGGGTAAAATCTGTACGAGAAGATAATTATTTTTTTGTGAAGAAAGGTCGAAACTACAAAATAACAGCGTAGGGGAACCTTTAAAGAATAAACTGTACTTACTGGCTAAACCAAAAATTATAAAAATTTGATGATAAGAAGATTTGTGAGTTTAGTTTCATGGAAATTTTGCGGACCTTAATTCAAAATTCTGTAGCTTAAGATACAAATAATTTAGTAACAGTGACTCAAGTAGACAGCTTGGAAGGATTATAAGTAAAAACTGCAAACACATATGAATAATTATCTAGCATGGGTTACACTAAAATGGATCACGAGGCCAAGGCCAGTTTGGGCCATGTGGGCCCACATGGGTGAAATTTTTGTGCTCGTAGGCCCATTTTCACTGTTTGACTGATAAGGTTGCACGGGTTGCCCAAGTCGACTGTGAACCAACTGTAGGGACGGTAAGTTTACCTAGGCCCCTAATTGACTGAAATGACTGTATGACTAATATGATTAAGTCTGGTGATGTCCCAATGATTTGATACTGTATGCTCTATTTACATGCATAATATTATGTTACAGCATGTCGTATCTGTATATTGCATTACATTGGGTTGGGGAATTATAATGTTCAGAGGAAGTGTACTAAAAGGCCTCGAGCCTAAGTTACTGGCAGCTCTGTTGCGAACTAATGTTTAGTGCCGCATTCGGTACTTTTTGGAGTGTAGGGATAGGTGGGTTGATTATATTCCGACATGGAGTGTAGGGTTGGACGGAGTTGGATTGTAGAGGCTGGCTGGGTAAGATTTGAAACTGAATATCTGTTACTGCATTGAATATTGATACTGTAACGGGCCAAGGCCCAAATGCATGATTGCTTCTGTATTGTAATGGGCTAAGGCCCTATTTGAAACTGAAACTGTACTGAAATGGGCTTGGGCCCAAATTGCGATTGCCTTCTGACTGTTTGCTTTATATGGGATTACACATTGAGTTTTCGTAAACTCACCCTTCTGATTTGACTGTACAGGTAATCGCCAGACATAGGCAGATCGGTGCGACGGAGGACTCAGCGGTGGCCACACGACCTATTTAGTTCTACTTAGTAATTCATTATAATTTTGATTTCATTTTGGGGTATTATTCTATAATAATGGCCTCTTTGGGTTTTTATTTTTAATTTGAGGTTTTTATTGTTTTGATTTACAACTGCTAGTAGTAGGGTTAATCGAGTTTTCAAAACAGATCAAATATTTTAACAAAATTCGCACAAACATGCAAACTATTTTGAAAAGCTTCTTCAATAAGTGACGTTTTGAAAATTAATAACGCTTTGAAAGAGAATAACTTTTAAATACGAATCACGTTGAAATTGATCGACACGTTTTGGATTTAAGCATAAGAGAGTGTAAAGAGGTGGTAAAGATAAGAGGTTTTCGACGACAACTCATTCTTTTGAAAAACACTACCATGTAACACCACCAGATTCGACCATAATGTCTAGGCCAGTTGGGGTTGTTACAGAATTTTCGTTGTAAAGGCCAAAACTTATCAAAATATTTTAATACCTTAAAACACGTAGTTTTGTGTAGTTTAAAGCTTGGAAATTAGTCTTAGATGAATTGAATTCGTTTTATGCGAAAAGATTAAGCGTAGACTGAGTTATTCAAATTTTAAGTTTCTCGTGATAAAGGTTTTGGTTAGAAAAGAATGTAGCTTAGGCTTGTGGTTGTTTGAGGTGAGTTATTGACTGATTGTTGACTGAATATATGTGTGGTTTGTCTTGTTGAAGTGTTGGAGTCGATGGGACCTTTAACGAGTAGAGATAAAGGAAAAGGGAAGCTTGTCTAAGCTTTCGATTTTTTAGCAAAACTGAATATTTTTGTGAGTGTTTTAGAATCACTGCTCATAGATGATTCATTGTGTATTTGGGAATTTAGAGGTAGTCTAAACCCCTTCTCTAAATTCCTAGTGTAAGTGTTTAGTTGCCTATGCTAAAAATGTGATAAATATGTTTGTGAATTGTGATAAAGAGAATTATGATGTGATGAAATATGAACATGCTGTGATGACTGTTGTGACGGTAAATATGAAGGTATGTTATTCATGCCATGTGACAGTGTGTATAATGTGCTAATGATATGATTATGTGGTGAATATATGCAGAAAATCAGTAAGTAATATTTGATGACATTATGGATATTTTGGCATTGTGACTTAATGAGACCGTTGGATATAGTTGACATGTCATGGGATTCTTAGTACTTATTTATACGTGTTGTGATATGTGGGCCACTGAGGCCCAGGGACAATTTTGGAGAGATAAGGGAATATGAGCCAAGCTCCATTTACTAGGATTTGTATGTGTGGTGTGTTGGAGAGCGTTAGCTATATATTTGACTCTACGAGTCTATGTTTGACTCTACGAGTCTATGAGTGGTGATAGAGTCCACTTTTTGTTTCATAAACTCAAGAGCCAAATTATCATACACTGTGACTAAATGAGATTGTATGTAATTATATGTGCTTATATGTGATTGATATGTGTCCAAATATATATATGTATGCCTAAATGTTTGTATAAATAAGGTGTAAAAAATGCATGGAATATGGCTAAATATGTGAATTATGACTCCTAGTTAATGACGATTTGGGAATATGTTATATGTTGTTTGGTTTATGCATGATGACTTGTATCTGTAGTGGTTGTTTGAGGAATTCATTGAGTTTGTTAAGCTCACCCACTCCATTTTATCATTTGCAGATAGTTGCGTTCCCGATGTGAGCGGTGTGACCTTCGAGGGATTGATCAAAGCTATTCTTTATTCATTATAGTAGGTGTTTTTCTTATTCTAGCTCTAGGGAATAAAAAGGAAATGTGGTAGACATTTATATCAGTTATGTTAAGACATATTTAAGATTATTTGCATATTGTGTATGCTTGGAAGCTTGTGAACTTAGACACGGTGCTTGGATTGTTATTTAGACAATTTGGTGCTTATGTGACTAAGTGAATGAAACATGATGTTTAGGGACTAAGTTTGAATGATTCAAATAATCTTATATGCTGAAATTTTGTAACCTGAAGCAGAGGTATCGATATTAAGGCTTTTAAAATGATACCTTTATATTTTCAAAAATGCAATGAGTCAAAATACCAATTTGGTATCGATAGCTTGGCCCAAGTATTGATACTCGGGGTGTAATTATCAATACCTTACGAAAGGTACCGATATTTTTCTAATGTTTTGAATTTGGCAAGAACCGAAATGCTAATTTGGTATTGATACCACTTAAAGGAAATATTGATACCATAGAAGCGATATAAATACATACGTAACATTTTTAGGAAAGTTTGATAAATCATCACAATGTGTGATTAAGATCTATATTATGCCATTTTATGAATTCTTGGTATGCTTTATCAATAAAAAGTGAATGCATGGTTTATAATTCATTATAATGCTATGTTATTATTTATTGGAAAAAAAAGATGCATGAGAAATAACATGTCGTGTTCAATGAACAAGTAGTGAGACGATGGTGTGGCATATGGATATTTGGTTTGGCGTCTAAGCCGAGTATGGGGTGTTACATTGGGTGGTATTAGAGCCTAGGTTCAATAACTATCGGACCTAGGTGATTATTTTTGATGTGTTGATTGGATTTCGTAACCCATGCATCTTGGAAACCCAAGTGATTAAACTATTTTGATTGTTTGAATCGCATGAGATATCTCCTGATTGTGATGCAAGTGGGGTAGGAATTGGAACATATTGCCTTTAATTTTGTAGTTTTCTTGCATGAACAAGACTTGGATCGTTTCCCCGCCACTCACATCGTTTGTTATTTGTTTATGTGTTTGTGTATGGTAGATTACTAGATGTGCCTCCTAAACGTTTGAATGTGAGAGCTAGTGCTCATGAGGATGGTACATTCTCCGCACCTCCTATGCCTCCACGTAGAGTGAACATACCTGATGAGAGCGTAGGCCTTCTGATGGAAGTGAGAATTAGACCGTTTCAGTGGATTGCTGGTGCTAACCCTGCTTTTGCACCTATAAACCATGGGTTATCGCTGAAATGTCTTCGGGCGTTGGGTGGTAAAGAGTTTTCTAGGGTTAAAGGGATTGATCGACTATAGCTGAGTACCAGTTGGAAGAGTGAAAAGGATCCTCGAGCAGATGTCCTATTCTGACGAGGAGAAGTTGGGTTGTATCGTGTCCCTACTCGATGAGGAGGTGCATCGTTGGTCGAATACTGTTAAGAGAGGTACAACCACTGATCGTGTAACTTGGGATTATTTCTTAAAGGTGTTTTGGAGGAAGTTTATGGGTGAGCAGTATATGGAAGTTGATAAGTGAAAATTTTTGGATATTGTACAAGGTGGGTTGTCTGTGGCTGACTATGAGGCAGAGTTTGTGCGCCTTAGTTAGTATGCTCCTGAGAGAGTATTCACTGATAGGGATCATTGTAAGAGGTTCTGTGTTAGGCTCAATCGAGAGATTCAAGTGATTCTCACTAAAATAACTATAAATACAACTAAGGCAAGCACACCTATCGAACAATAGTATAGTTATGATGAGTAGGGAATATCGTATCCACGAAGACTAAAAGTACTAGTAATTACTTTTTTTCTATTATTTAGCCAACAATTCAGATTGATTCTTTTTATTCTAAAATTACTAAACTAATTTAACTAAGGAAGCAACAGAGGATAAAATAGGAAAATAATCGAAGATACCAATGAGAGAGACAACACCTAGGAAAGAATCTACCTAGACTTCACCTATTATTTTGCATCTGAATTAAACGATTTATTCATTTTTATCTTGATCCGTAGAAATCCATAAATTATGTTAATATCTCTTTTGAGAGTAAGAACAACTGACTCTAGGTTGATTAATTGATATCTCTTTCTAATTAAAACCCTATTGTCGTATTAACTCGATTTATGGATTCCCCTATTAGATTTGACTTTAATCCGGTAGAGTTATGTTGTCCTATTTTTAGGACTGCATGCAACTCCACTCAATTATGCTAGATTTATTCTTAGACAGAGACTTTTGCTCCACTGAAATAAGCACATTAAACATGAATTAATATCCTGAGATTATTAAAACATGAAATAAGCATACATAATTAAGAACAAGAATCAATTATTTATCATGTAAATCAGAAATCGAATAATAATATTCATCATAGGTTTGATCTTCCCTAGGTATCTAGGGAATTTAGTTCATCATCCTAAATAGAAACATCTCAAAGTTAAGATAACAACAAGACATAAAGAGCCCAAATAAACTTCTAAAGAAATTAAATGGAGATCTTCAATCTTGAAGGAGATCCACGTCTGAGATGATTCCGATGGCGTTCTTCGAGTCTTTTCTTCGGTGTTCTCTGTCTTCCCCCTAAGGTCCTCTTCTAATCTGTATTTATAAACTTTAGAATGCTCAAAAACCCTAAAAATTGGGTTTTTTTTGCGTAAAAAAGAAGCAGGGTGCAAAATTGACACGGGTTGGCACATGGGCATGTGGCCAGCCCGTGTGGCTCACACGGGCGTGTGCCTAGCCCGTGTGGAATTGCCCAGGCAATTTAGATCCTGAAAACAACTCTTTTTGTTTAATTTTGGCCTGTTTTTCTCTTCTTTCACTTCCTATGCTCATCTAAGTATAAAAACATGGATTTAAAGGATTAGGAGCATCAAATTTACTAATTTACATGATAAATCATCCAAAAACGCATCAAGAATGGGATTAAAAACATGTTACTTTTATGGCTTATCAAATATCCCCACACTTAAGCGTTTGCTTGTCCTCAAGCAAAATCCTTAACTCACAATTAAAAATTAATTTTTCTCAAATTATAATTCTCATCAATAATGTTTTGTCATAATTCAAAAATAATCATACATTGATAATTCAACTAAAAGAGCACTAAAGATTAAAACAATTTAGGTCGAACATTTTTTACAGCATGAAAATATAGGTAGTTCCCCTTATCTAAGTAATTACCTTTAATTCAAAATCGACAAGAATTGACATCCTCACTAAAGATTCACTCAAATCACTCAAAGTGTTTAAGGTTCAAAAATAAGCACTCAATAGTCAAACATGAAAAGTCATTACCATAGGCTTACACTAAAATCAAATCTCCACCACTATAAAATGAGATGATACACAAATCAAAAGGTCTTTAAGAGGTTGTAATGGGCTTTGGTTAAAGGTGTGGAGAAAGGCTGAAAAATATGGCTAAAATCGAGATTGAATTGATAAATTATCAAACTAGAAAAATAAACAAATGCTGAATTAAAAACAATTACATTAATCGAAAACTATTCAAGAATAACACGAGCTTCTTCTCAAAATATGAATTTAACTGTTCAAGCTCAATTAACATAGAACTAAATAATAGTTAATATAAATGTATTATTTATTTATTTATTTCTCATCATTTTTTTATTTTTAGCAAGAATTAGAAATAACTTAGCAAATGAAACAAAAGAGCATAGTTAGACAATTAACCAAATCAAATCTTGACAAAAAGAGAGTCAATAATACGGGAAAAATTCTCAATGAAAAAAAAAATGAGTTATGGGTTACCATTTATGTGTAAATCAAGAAACGATGTGTTAGACTCAAAGAGGTTCACTAAGTGTCAATTATTTAGGTAGACTTCTATGGGATAAGTGAGTTAAAATCTAAGTGCCTTGATCATATCAGTATATCAAATCAAAGGTGTGGTCTTGACATGCATAATCAAGCAAGTTCTAGAATAACAAATCAATATTGACACACTCATAACCAATAATAAAAATGAGCAAGAAAAATGTATTCTCTAAAGGTTCAAAATCTCACCAAAAAATTATAGTTTTTGATGTCAATCTTGCAAATCTCAAACTTCAAGGTAATACCTCAATTCAGGGAAACAACCTAAAAATTTTAATTTTGAAAATAAACTTATCATGCTAAAACAACCAATGCACAAATATCTATGAATTTAATCTAAAACATATCAATAAAAATCACAAATCGTTAAAAATTCATTCTAATAGTTGCAAACTTAAAAATATATAGGATTTTTCATATATATTCATTACATTTTACTTAAATTTGTTGTTAAAACCAAGTAATTGTTTAATAAATTAATGAAATATGTGAAAATATGAAACTAGGACATAGAAATTATTAAAATGTGATTTTATACTTTATTATATAGTTTTCATGCATAAAATGACTTATTTTATATTAATTAGAGCATATTATATTTTTAAGTATAAAGTGGGCCATGCATGATTAAATTGAATAATAAAAATAAAGTTATATTTAATAATTCATTTTTAATATTTAATTAATAAATTGAGTTTTAATTAATTAAGTAAATTAATTAATTAAAATGGTTAAATTATATTATTTGGTCCTCTAAACTATCTACTATTTTTGGACAGGTCTGAGAGTTTTCTTCTAATTGCAAAACCATCTAAATTGGGGACCAAGACAACCCAATTTTCAGCAACACATGGATGTCATAAACCATTTTTTGGTTTAATTATACAAAGTCCTTGAAGAGTTAAAGAAATCGGAGATTTTCTCGAAGATTTGCTGATGACCGAGTCTTAGTCCTGAGTTGTTCTGGCACTCAAATTGACCAAAAATCAAGGAAAAATCAGCCACCTTCCCTCAATTCATGGTCGGCCACTCTTGGAGGAAGTTTCAAAGGATGGACACTCCTATTTTTAGCAAACTAGCTCTCTTGCCTCACCTATAAATAAGAGCTCATTTCTCACTCATTCATCATTCTCTCAACTTTTTTAGCTATATTTCCCCTTCATCATCCTTGCATAAGGATTTTAGCAATTAAGCCTCTTAAAGAACCCTTGGTCGGCCACCTTGGAGAGTCAGCAACAAAGGAGCAAAGCAAAAAAGCAAAGGAGCCTCGTCAGTTAGAGTCTTGGGTGACAGTCACTCTGAATTGGGTTTAATCTTTCTTTTCTTTAATTTAATATTAAGATGTTTGCTATGTGTTCTTTGTTCTTGTTTACAACAATGATTGCTTAATTTTATTTAAGCTAGGATGATTATTTTGATTAAATAATATTTATTTGATTCATGCTTATAATGTTTGTGCCTCAATCGATCGTGTTTTCAATTAAAATAAAGTCTGCATTTCGTTCATACGTGATTGAAATGCACCTGAATTAGCTGAGCGATGCTAATCAGACGATGGCTAATGGATGCATAATTGAAATATGCATGCTCAATTTAGATCCTAGCCTGGTTAAATTGTAGGTTGCATAACAACTCTAACCAAGCTCTGTTATCTGCATAATTTTTAGATTTGTGTGATTAAATTGTTTCAAACCTCACACGTCTCTGTTACCTCCACGAATGCTAAGAAAACCTTAGTAAATAAGGATCAGTAAAATGCTTATTTACTAAGTAAAGGACTCCGAAAGGACCTAATGTGGTTTCCAAACTCATGAAAGACCGAGTTGCCATGGAATATTTTTCCGAATGTTATTAAGCATGTTGATAATAAATTGAGTTTAATTAAAGTAACTATCCTAGTTTATATATGTTATAATTGTTGCAAATTGTGTTTAATTTTACTAAAATCTATTTCATTCATATAGTTTGCATACTTAGGATAATTTGTATTAGGGACCATTGCATTTAGTTTAATATATTTTAATCACCACTTCTCAACTATATTGTGTTTTTTTTTATTTACCAAATTGTTAATATAATTTTACAAATTAAGTGAGTTAGCACAAATACAATCCCTGCGGAGACGATAACTCGATACTTACTTATTACTGGATAATGACTGTGTACACTTGCACAAAACCGAGCGTTACAAGTTTTTGGTCCCGTTGCCGAGGATTGTCAACTGTTGCCATATTCATTTTTTCGTGGAATTATTTATTTTCAATTTGATTTATCTCTAACATTACTAACTTATTCTTTTTAATTTTTGTGATTTTCTTCTCAGGTGTTTATGAGCATAGATCAAATTATAGACCCTGAAATTCAGTGAACTTTCAGACAAAGAAGACGTGAATGAATAGCTCAAAGACAAGTCAAGATAGACCTTGGAAATCAGAATCAAGACCAAGGTAATGAAGTCAATCATGTACAAAAAAATATCCTTATTGTCGATGATAGGGATCGATGCATCGATAATATGCTGTGCCACTTTTTAATGAGCGAAACCCAAGAATTAGAAGGCCAGATATTGAGGCAACCCAGTTTGAATTGAAACCAGTGATGTTTCAAATGATACAAACGTTGGGCCAATTTAGTGGTATGCCTACAGAAGATCCACATCTCCACCTTCAATTGTTTATGGAGGTGAGTGATTCATTCAAGATAGCCGGTGTGACTGAAGACGTACTGAGGTTAAATTTGTTTCCGTACTCGTTGCGAGATCGAGCACGAGTATGGGTCAATTCATTACCACCATGTTCCATATCTACATGGCAAGAATTAGCAGAGAGTTTTTTGGTTAAGTATTTCCCACCTAGAAAAAATGCTAAGTTGAGGAACAAGATTACAACTTTCCAACAATTGGATGACGAGTCTTTGTATGAGGCTTGGGAGCGATTCAAGGATTTACTTCATAAGTGTCCTCATTATGGGATTCCCCACTATATCCAGTTGGAGACATTTTATTGTGGTCTCAATGCACATACAAGATTGATGGTAGATGCTTCCACGAATGGTGCAATTTTGTCTAAGTCTTATAATGAGGCTTATGAGATCATCAAGAGGATGGTGAGTAATAACTATCAATGACCAACAAATCGAAGAACTTCAGAAAGACTTGTGGCTGGAGTTCATGAAGTTGACTTCCTCACTTCGTTATCAGCTCAGGTTTCGTCTCTTTCCTATATGTTAAAATAGTTAACCGCTAATAGTACTAATAATTTTGCAGCTCAGCCACCAAGTTCGTTTGAAGTAGTTTCCTGTGTATACTGTGGGGAAGGTCATTCTTTTGAGAATTGTCCATCAAATCCCGAGTCAGTTTACTATGTGGGGAACCAATATCAAAATAGGAGTGGACAAGGACCCAGTCCAACTTCTACAATCCTTCATGGTGTAATCATCCTAACCTTTCTTAGAGTAACTAAGGAAATGGACCAAACAACAACTTACTGCAGCAAAGACCCAACCAATCTCAAGGGTAATCAACAAGCTCCAAAACCACCTCAAGCTGAGGTATCAAACAGTTTGGAGAACTTGTTGAAAGTATACATGGCAAAGAATGACGCTTTGATCCAAAGCCAAGTAGCAACACTGAAAAATTTGGAAAACCAAATGAGTCAGTTGGCTACGGAGCTTCGTAATAGACCGCAAGGAACCTTGCCAAGAAATACTAAGAATCTAAGGAATTTGGGTAAAGAACATATCAAGGTAGTGGCATTGCAAATTGGTAAGAATTTAGAACCCCGATTGATTGATGTCGAAGATAAGCATGTTGAAAAGGAGGGAAATCAACCAGTTGTTGAAGTTCCTACACTAAAGGAATCAGAACGTGTAAAGTCTGACAAGGTAAACCCTGGCTTAGTAAATCTAGATATTTTAATAACTTCTTTGGATGCAGATTTACCTACTCAAAAAAGTTGTCCGGTTCAACTGAAAGTTCTATCACCTCCATAGCCGCAAAGATTTCAGCAGCACAAGCAAAAATAGAAGGTGCAATTTAAAAAGTTTTTGGATGTTCTGAAGCAGTTACACATCAATATTTCGTTGGTCGAGGCTTTTGAACAAATGCCAAATTATGTGAATTTTATGAAGGATATACTGTCCAAGAAGAAACAACTGAATGAGTATGAGACTATTGCTTTGACAAGGGAGTGCAGTGCGTTCCTGAAGAACAAACTGCCACCGAAATTGAAAGACCCAGGAAGCTTTACTATACCTTGTAACATTGGTGAATCTTCTGTGGTAAAGCTTTGTGTGACTTAGGAGCGAGTATCAACTTGATGCCTAAATCTATTTTCAAGATATTAGGCATAGGTGAAGTAAGACCTATAATTGTGACGCTTCAGCTAGCGGATCAATCGTTAGCATATCCCGAAGGAAAGATCGAGGATGTTTTGGTAAGAGTCGATGAATTTATTTTTCCTGGTGATTTCATTATTTTATATTTTGAAGAAGATAATGAAGTGCCAATTATCCTTGGGAGACCTTTCCTGGCCACGGGGAGAACGTTAATTGATGTACAGAAAGGCAAAACTCACCATGCGAGTTCAAAATGTTCAGGTAACCTTTAACATTCTTAAAGCAATGAAATTTCCCGATCCGACAGAAGAATGTTCAGTTATGGAAGAGATAGAAACCTTGGTTTCTAGGGAAAGCAATTATGAAGAAGATCCATTGGAGAAAGCCTTAGATCTTGACCCTTTGGAGAATAAAGAAGGTGAAGAAAACATGGCTTTGATGGAAGCCAATCCGAGAAATTTTATTCAATCCACACGGTTTGAACCGTTGGAGTTAGAAGTCAGAGAATTTGTGCAACCCAAGTTGTCAATTGAAGAACCACCTAAACTCGAACTAAAGGTACTTCCTTCCCATTTGAAATACATTTATTTAGGTAACTGTTCTACTTTGCCTAGGCTTATTTTAGCAGAACTAATGAAAGAATAGGAGGAACAACTTATTACTGTTTTAAAGAGATTTAAGAAAGCAATTGGTTGGACCATAGCTGACATTTGAGGTATAAGCCCTTCTTTTTGCATGCATAAAATTATTTTAGAGGAAGGTGAAAGAGCTCGAATTGATGGACGAAGGAGGCTCAATCCTATTATGAAGGAAGTTGTGAGGAAGGAAGTGATCAAATGGTTAGATGCAGGAATCATCTATCCTATTTTAGATAGATCGTGGGTAAGTCTGGTGCAGTGTATGCCGAAGAAAGGTGGAATCACGATTGTTGAAAATGAGTGCAACGAATTGATTCGAACAAGAACTGTTACTGGTTAGAGAATCTGTATTTACTACAGAAAGCTAAATGAAGCCACTCGGAAGGATCATTTTCGGTTACCTTTTATGGGTCAAATATTAGATAGACTGGCAGGTAATGAATTCTATTTTTTTAGATGGCTATTCGGGATATAATCAAATAGTTGTAGCCCCAGAGAACCAACATAAAACAACCTTTACTTGTCCATACGGTACGTTTTCTTTTAGGCGAATGCCTTTTGGTTTATGCAATGCACCTGCAACTTTTCAACGATGCATGATGGCAGTATTTACTGATATGGTTAAAATTTTTGTGGAGGTTTTCATGGATGATTTTTCTATTTTTGATAACACTTATGATATCTGTTTGAGTAATTTGGCTAAGGTACTGAGGAGATGCAAAGAGATGAATCTTGTCCTTAATTGGAAGAAATGCCATTTTATAGTTAAGGAAGGGATTGTCTTAGGCCATAGAATTTCAAAGAAAGGAATTGAAGTTGACAAAGAAAAGGTGGACGTAATTGAAAGATTATTGGCCCTGATTAATGTGAAAGGAGTCAGACGTTTCTTAGGCCATGCTGGTTTTTACCGAAGGTTTATTAAGGATTTCTCAAAAATTTTATAAGCCGCTGTGTTTGTTGTTAGAGAAAGATATAGTGTTCAATTTCAACAAAGCATGTTTAGAAGCTTTTAAAGAGCTAAATAAATGATTAATCTCATCCCCAATAATCGTTACACCCGATTGGAGCTCACCTTTTGAGTTGATGTGCGATGCAAGTGACTATGCCATTGGAGCTGTCACGGGTCAATGAAAAACTAAAGTGTTCCACCCCGTTTACTATGCAACTGGAACCTTGACAGGAGCCCAACTCAATTATACGGTAACTGAAAAGGAACTATTTGCTATAGTTTTTGCTTTTGACAAATTCCGCTCATATATTATAGGTACCAAAGTTATAGTATTTACTGACCATGCGGCCATTAAATACTTGCTCACGAAGAAAGATGCAAAACCAAGGCTAATTCGTTGGATACTTTTACTCCAAGAATTTGACCTTGAGATCCAAGATAGAAAAGGTGTCAAAAATCAAATAGCTGATCATCTGTCGAGGTTGGAGCAAAATGAGGTAACTCAGTCATGTGTCCCTATCAACGAGAATTTCCCAGATGAACACTTATTTGAGGTAAATCAAATTCATAAAATACCTTGGTTTGCTGATTTTGCCAATTATCTTGCATGTGGAATAATTCCTCGAGAAATGACATGTCAATAAAGGAAAAAATTCCTTCATCATAGTCGGTATTATCTTTGGGAGGATCTGTTTTTGTTTAAACAATGTGTAGATAATATAATCCAAAAGTGTGTAGTTGAAAGCGAGATTGCTGAGATCTTGTATCATTTTCATTCATTTCCAAGTGGGGACACTTTGATGGATCACATACTGCAGCAAAGATTTTGGAAGTAGGTTTCTTTTGGCCTACACTATTTAAAGATACTTATGCTTATGTGAAGATTTGTGATAAATGCCAAAGGACTAGAAATATATCAATGAGGAATGAAATGCCCTTGACAAAAATTTTGGAGATTGAATTGTTTGACGTCTGGGACATTGACTTTTTAGGCATGTTTCCTTCTTCATATGGGAACAAATACATCTTAGGTGCTGTAGACTATGTATCCAAATGGGTTGAAGCTGAAGCATACCCTACAAATGATGCTAAGGTAGTCATGGGATTCCTACATAAGCATGTGTTTACATGATTTGGGAAACCACGAGCTATTATTAGTGATGAAGGTTCTCACTTTGTGAACAAATGTTTGCTTGACAAATATGATGTGAAGCACAAGATTGCTACTACCTATCACCCCCAGTCTAATGGGCAAGTTGAAAGAGTGAAACACGAAATCAAAGGTATCCTCGAAAAGGTAGTACGCCCTAGCAGAAAAGATTGGCCTCGAAGGCTCGATGATGCATTATGGGCCTATCGAACAACATTTAAGACTCCATTAGTAATTACTCCTTATTGGTTAGTTTTGGAAAGGCATGTCATTTTCCTTTAGAATTGGAGAATAAAGCTCACTGGGCTTTGAAGCAGTTAAATTTTGATCTTAAGCAAGTCGGTGAGAGAATGATGTTACAATTGGATGAGTTGGAAGAGCTGAGGTTGTTTTCCTATGAGAATGCCAAAATGTGTAAAGAAAGATCAAAGAGATAGCATGATAGTCATATACGACCTCGTGAGTTTAAAGAAGGTCAGAAGGTTTTGTTGTTTAATTCAAGGCTAAAATTATTTCCTCGGAACCTAAAATCCTGATGGAAAGGACCCTATACCATCTATCGAGTTTATTCTTACGGAGCTATTGAATTATACGACAATTATGGAGGTACGTTAAAAGTTAATGGTCAACGTCTCAAACACTACTAGAATGGTAAAGATGAGCAAATTGAATCCTCGCTCATCTTAACAGACCCTTAATTTTCATGAAATCATTGTGTAAATAAATAAAAAATTAGAACTTATTTTCTTAATTTATTACGTTTAATTAATTCTGTCTAAGGAGATTGGAACTTAAGCGGGATCGTTGTGACCCTTCCAACCTTTCCTGGGAATTAATTTAATGTAATTTGTTAAGAAGAAATTTTCTAATTAAAATTTTTAAGTTTCATTTTGTTCAGTTTAAATTTTAAATTTTTATGTTAATAAAATGGGTCAAATTTGGCCCAAGTACTAATCAGTTTTTTTAAGATACAGTCTAAGTTTGAGGCCAAAGACAACAAAAAAGAGGGAAAAAAATTAGGCCTTGTCGTCACACCCATTACCTGCCGCCCAAGTAACTTTAATGTAGCTAACTTTTTTGTAAATGTTGCCCTAATTTTCCCTATATAAAACCCTCTTCATTCTACTAATTTTCATATCCTTCAAAGAAATTTGCTTCCACCCTAAAAATCCCTAAATTTCTTCTTTTGTGCCATCAACATCAAATCTCGAAACTAACCCTAGTCATTTTCTTTCTTTTTGTTGAAATTCCCTATTGCTGCTATAAAAGGATCAAAACCGCACCATCCTTGCTGTCGCAAGATTTTTAGTAGCAAGTTATACCAACTTTGTCCATTTCTATTTTCTCTCTTGTACAAAAACTCTACTGAAATTTTGGGAAAATACCATGTCTCGTAAAAGAACTAGATCATTAAAGACTACTCTTGAAAACCCAATTGTGGTCGATGAAGAAGTGAAAGAGCAATTTGATTCAATTTTCAAGCATCAACCTATGATGCCGGAAAAAGGTTTTAACCTGAAGAGCAATGATGTGATGGTTGTTCCTGTGCCAATTAGAAAGATAATCAATGCTCTTAACTGGAAACGATTTTGTGATGCTCATTCACTTTCTGATGATGAAATAGTTCGAGAATTTTGTGCTAGTTTGACTACGCAAGATGCTACTGAAGTCATTGTTCGAAAGAAAAAGGTACCTCTTACTTCTAAGTTCATCAATGATTTGTTTAATTTACCTGATGTTGAAGAAGATGAGTACTATGCTATGATAAGCAATATCAATTCGGATTCTCTTCAATAAGTGCTTGATGTTGTGACAAATCCATGATCCCAATGGATTATAAGAAAGTAAGGGAGCCATTCTTGTCGAAGAGAATACTTAAAACCAGTAGCAAAGGTATGGTTTTATTTTGTTCGCTACAGTTTTATGCCTATCTCACACAGTTCCACCATCTCAATGGAACGAATGCTCTTGTTCTATGCAATCTGGACAGAAAAATCCATTAATGTTGGGAAAATTATCCTCAAGGAGATTCATGATTGTGCTAAAAGGAGGTAGGAAGTGCTTATTTCCCATCATTAGTCACTTCAATTTACTTTAGGGTCTGTGTTAAAACACAAGAAAATTTGAAGGGGCAGTATGTTTAAGGGTGTATTACAGGTCATGATTTTGAAAGGTTGGTAGAAAGAGTGCATGAGTTGAACTAAGGTGAGCAAGAGGAACCAATGAAGCCAGAAACCGAAGAGTCAACAAATAAAACATAAACTACAGCTAATTCAGTTACAGACACTGAAGAAGAAGAATCTGATAAGGAACCAAATAGTCTTCAACAAGCTGAAGGAGCTGAAAACCCTGAACCTAGGATTGAGCCAGAAGAAGAACTAGTCAAGCAAAGTGTTAAACCTGAATATACAACTCCCATGCCGACTTCTGTAAGTACTTCAAGGAAATTAGAGTTGTCAATTTTGATGGATATGTGCAAGTTCATGCACAATTAGCAACAAACTTACTGAAATATGCAAAAATTAGAGATGATTCAATTCGAAATACTTTTAAGAATATCTCTAATACTTTTGTTCCAGATGCTACCTTTGAGACATGGACGGAAGAGACTGACGATACAAGTGAAGATGGAGCTAAAGAAGACAAGGGGAATAAGTTAGAAAAATAAAAGGGGGGATTCTTATCTTGTTATTTATTTAATTATTTTTAGGTATTTAGGAATTTACTTCTTTAGTAATTAGGATTTAATTTTTGCAAAATAAAACATAGCAAGAATGAATAAATACTTCTTTAGAAAGAAAAAGATTAAGTGATGTGGCGATGGAAATGAACATGTCTAGGATTGGGTTATTAGGAAAGACTTGGTATTTAAGCAATCTTAATGACTCACCTCTCTTTCTTTACAACCCTACTTGGTGTTCAGTTTTCATTCATTACTTTATTCTCGCAATGAGGACATTGCTTCTTTTTAAAGGGGGTAAGGCAAATTGCTCAAAATTTTAAAATTTTCAAGTATGTTTCAAATCATTCTTTCATAAGTATGTCTTAATAAATGAATATTTAGTGAAATTCTTTTTATTAAGATAGCTTGTATGCAAGCATGAATGATGATTTTATCTGAGTGATTGTATGTTATCATGAAAAATGGAATGTTTTTATGATCTTAGTCTTAGGTAATGTTTGCCATGAAAACTTAGTTTCTCTTGAGATTAGACATGCATGAAGGTTTATATCTTTAGAATTGACTTAGTAACTTTCTTGAGGCGAAATCCTAGGGGACATAAAAATCTAAGATGATATAGGCACCATTTTTCTTTGGATCATTTGAGCCTTTTCAAGCCCACCTTATGATATTAGACCCTTGAAACTATAATTTTGAGCTTAAAGGCCTGTTCATTGTAATAAACCTACATTATAAGCCAGTACCATCTCTTTAAAATTATCCTAATTTTGTGCACCTATCTTAACTAAAGTTGTCTTGGGAATCAACATTTGAGGAAAATTTCATAAAGATGTATATGCTCATGCTTATCAAAAGAAAAACAACAACAAAGACAAAGAAAGAGTGAAGAAAAATTTGCTCAGTCTCCAAAAAGAAAATGTATGAGTATGTGTTCAAAATAAGTTTGGGGGAGTTCCACAAGTTCACTTGAAGAAAAAGGTTGAATTTTGAGAAATCCAAGACAAGTTAAAGGTTATGATTTTGAAACTGAAATGTCTAATCTCTTAAAATCCCCACCTTTAACCGAGTCCCATTACAACCTTATAAAAGACCTATTGATTTGATGATTATGTCACCTACATTAGTGGAGAGGAAGTATCAAGTCCAACATATGAAGATAATAAGTAAGCCTTATGTAACACCCCAAACCTGGCCTAGAAGTTAGGCCCGAATCTGGCATGTCACATTGAAGTGTTTTTCGAAAACCATGTTTTCATTAAAAACCCTTCTTGAAATTTCAAACTTCTTTCCATTTAAAACTTGTATAAAACCTCAATTTGCATTTTTTTATTTTCAATTTGGCTTTATTAAAAAAATTTATTACCTTCCAAACCTTATTGTTGTTGAAGATTAAGTTAAAGCAAATGATTTACGAAAACGTGATGTTCAAAAATTAAGGTGCGGAACCGTAGTGTTAGAAAATAGTTATTATTTTGGAAAACCGTGTTGTACTTCTAGCAGATATAAATCACAATCACATTAAATCCCAAATTTAAAATCCAGAAATTATAGAGGCCTTATTATAACCCAAATCAAAATCAAATTGCTTAAGTAAATGAGCAAAATAGAATAAAACAAGTGCAGTTGTGTGGCCCTCTCCGAGTCCCTCGTAGCATCGAACCATCTAATGTTGGAGATTACCTGAAAGGTTAAAAATGGGGTGAGTTTATGAAAACTCAGTGTGTAATCCCTTTATTAAAGAAACATAATCAATCTAGGCCTGAGCCCTTAACAGTAACAGTATCAGTGTGGGCCTTAGCCCATTACTGTAACGGTGACAAATGGCCTTAGCCCCTATCAGCCTTGGTTGGGGGAGAGCCCATAACAAATGGCACATATCACATATATCTGGACCTAAGCCCATCACAATATCAGAATCAGTATATGTAATGCATAATACCCATACCAACCCTGCACTTTATCTCCTGCCCAACCCTACACTCCAGTGGGGATTAAATCCACCCACCCATCCCTACACTCCTTGTGTAGCATCGGTTGCGGCACTAACCAATATTACAGCAGAGCTGTCAATCACATAATCAGCTTAAAGCCATTGGTAGGTCCACAGTCGTCTCATACGACCCGTGCGACCTGTTAGAGTATGCCCAAAGATCAATCATGAGATGGTTGTAATAACATACTTGATTTATCATGTTTATTAATATAAGGCATTACCATTATTATTTCAATTTCTTTTCTGTGTGTATAAATAAACTGTTTTATAATAATGTCCTAAGAATAATATGATTATTCGTAAAAGTTCCTTAGTCAAGTATTATTGTTGGATAGGACAACGATAATGCATTAAGACTAACATGTAGTTGGTTGATGATAAAGAGTTGTCATTGACATGGAATGTCAGAATCGATGCATGAATATATGTATTAGAGAACAACATATTGGAATGACCCGTTATGAGTATGTTTCTTGGATTATTATGTAATTGTCACAGCATTACTCATAGTGATTAATATGTATATGATCCTCAGACTTGAGATCATCATAATCCCAACATCGTGAGTTGTATATTTTGATACGATCAAGCGTACCGTAATCGGTTGTTCTATAAAGGATGATGTTGGATATACCACGATCTATGTAGAGGGATACGGTTGATTGAGATAGGATAAGCCCCTCCTACATAATGGGAGTAATATCTTAGGCCACTTGATTGAGTGAGACTAGAAATGCATGGCCATGCTCAAATAAGTTGATATGAGATGTCATAGTTATTTGTATATCGTAGTCTGCTTAAGATATCAAGGAACATGGAATGGACTATGCAAGTGTGACTATTCCATGACTTGTGTCCAATCCAGAGATAAAGGACTTAAGGATTATTGCATAAAGGTTAATCATGAAAGGTTATATTGAATCATGATTTCTTGTGACTTAGGTAGCAATGATGCATTGCTAGATGCCACTCATTTCTTGTAACATTGGAATCGTTCTATTATTACTACTAACGTTACAGGAACCTACAAGGTCACACCCTATAGTTGAAATGAACGGAATAAAACATAGTTGGTATTGTGTTTGGTTGTCGCTTGAATTAAATTAATTATAAAATTAATTTAATTGGGTAATCAAATATCGAACACATTATATACAAGGTTGTTGTACGCATTATGAGAACATGAATTTGGTTAGCATATAAATTCAAATAAATATATGGTTTACCGAAATTATATTATAATTAATGTAATTATAATTTTCGGTTTAAAATATTATTATATTTATTTAAATTTCTAGAAACCCTAAAAAAAGATATATAAGAATCCCGTTTTTTCTTTGCTTGGGTCTAGCAGCCGTCAAAGAAAATTCTTTTCAAAACTGTTTTGGGGATTCCTTCCGTTTATAATCAACTAGGTGGATTACGTAGAGGCCGGGGTCACGATAGATTGCGGCTTGGTTCTATAGCAGGTCAGACTACTCGTTGTTGAGGCATTGCTGTCTGCTCATAATAAACATTTGGTAATTTTGTAACCTTTATCACCTCGATTCGTTCCTCACACATGGATCCGTGGTTAGGGTCGCCGAATTTTTATTTTTTCGTTGCACCGTAGGGGTGCCGGTGATCCAACACGACCCTTACATATCAATCACATCCTCCAATACAAGATCCCAACCCCACGTAGTATGTCGTGTCATAAATCATACGTGTATGTAGTATATCATACTCAGTAACAGTTATATATATTAGAACAAGTCAGTCATAGAAACATTTCAATTCCTAGGGTATAACAGTCATTTTACCTTATGGAGGTATTTCGGTCATTTTACCCTATGGGGGTATTTTGTTCATTTTACCCTATGGGGGTATTTTGGTTATTTGAACAACCTTTTCGAAGGTCTACATTCGCCTCGAGCGACACAGATAACCTAAATGGTCGTAATGGTGTAAATGGGCCCAAGTGGGCCTATATGTTTGTGTGACCCATTAAGCCCAAAACTGCCCTTGGCCATGCAATCATCATGGTCGACTCATTATTTCCTATCTATCCAAGAAAATTTTAATCGCGTAGGGCCCACGACCCATTGGGCCCACTTAGGCCATTTCTGTCTATTTGACCCAAAAATGGCTTAAGACCACGAGATCGCTTGTGGTGACCTCTATCGTTGTATCGACTTATCCACACGCGCGTTCGTGCACTCATGTGATAGTCATAGCTGTACTTTTGGCTTTTTGGCATTTCGGGATTTTAGCATTTCGGCCCGCTCCCTTCACTGCCTCAGCCGCCATCTTCTTAAAGTATGTTTTCTAATAAATAAAACTTGGTGGGCCATAAAAGTTGAAAGGATATGTTATAATTCATCTTAACAAAGTGTTTAATCATGTATGCTATTTTTGACATGCACGGTGTTTGACAAGCATAGTTATAGCCCAACAGCCCATTTGATAAAGGTTGTAATTTTATAAATACGGCCTGCGTGTCGTGCCTTACTACTATTCTCTTGTATTTCTCTTCTCATCTTACTCCCTCATATGTAAAACAAGTTTCTGCATATTGTAATTTGTAAGAGTTACTATGGACTAGCCGAGAAGGAAGATGGGCCAACCAGTATAGACTGATAGCTTGAGAAACGGCTTACACCTTCAAGTTTCCTTTTGGTTCTCCCATTGGCTTGGGTTGCACCACCTTAGTTTATGGGCTATAACTATTGCATTTATTTATTGCTTAATTCATGTATGAGATGCTATGGATGTCTAAAGCATGCCAAATTCTAAACATGTTAAAATTTGATAATAATGAACCACATTAATTGATGAGATCAATTAAATGGCTAAATGGACTAATGTAAACCATAATTGGTGTCATGGAACGATCTTAATAAAATCCCTCTATTAAAATATTAAGTCAACATAGCTTTCTAATTTTGCCCTCGTTAAGGCCTCGATCAATACTGTGTAAGTTCTGCTAAAGCGAAGTACTAGTATTTATCTTTGTTAAACGCGAAGAATAAACAAGTGATATTCACTGGTTAAAATTTGTTAATGACTTAACTAGGTTATTCTAATAGGATTAGAAACCTGGAGGCAAGTAATTTGGATAAATCATAAGATGATTAGAATTAGAAACCTAGAGGCAAGTAATTTGGATAAATCATAAGATGTTTAGAATTAGAAACCTAGAGGCAAGTAATTTGGATAAATCATAAGATGATTAGAACAAGAGTTGTTCACCAAAATTTATGAGTTACATATGATGTAATTAGCAAGTGTTGCTTACCTAGATAACTATAATCTTGAGAGTAAAACCAAAGCTGACTTAAAAGGACGTGAAATATGGATCCTTGACCCACTTGAAATACTTTTCGAGAAAGTCTTTCCGAAACTAATATATGAGGGTATTACTTTTGTAATAAAATAGTGGGAACATCATTTAATTAAGTCCTTTTAATGATTGATATAAATTTGATAAATTTTCACATGCATAATTTTATTGTTGTAGATATATTATGGCTGCAAACACTAATACACTCTCATTGGGATCATTCCTTGAGAAGGACAAGTTGAATGGTTTAAATTTTCTTGACTGGTTTCGTAACTTGAGGATTGTCCTCAAATAAGAACGGAAATTATATGTCATTGAACAACCAGTTCCAAACGAACCACCCGCTAATGCCTCGAGGGCTGAGAGAGATGCTTAAAAGAAGCATCTCGATGACATGGTAGACGTTGGATGTCTTATGCTTGCCACTATGAATCCTGAGCTTCAGAAGCAACATGAGGACATGGTTGCTTATGAAATGATTGAGCACCTGAAAGAAATTTATCAGGGGCAAGCATGGTAAGAGAGGTTCGATATGTCTAAGGCACTATTCCAATGGAAGCTGGATGAAGGAAGCCCAGTAAGACCTCATGTCCTTAAGATGATTGGCTATATTGAAAGCCTGTCTAAGCTTGGGTGTCCATTGAGCCAAGAGTTGGCCACTGATGTTATTCTGCAATCGTTGTTGGATAGCTACAGCCAGTTTGTCCTCAATTTCAATATGAATGAAATTGATAAGACTCTGCCACAGTTGCTCATATGTTACGAACTGCTGAAGGCAACATGAAAAAGGTTAGACCCAAGCCTATACTGATGGTCCGTAATAACAAGGGCAAGGGAAAGGCAAAATTTTAGACAAAGCCCAAGGGCAAAGGTAGGCCCAAGCCTGGAAAAGTAAAGGCTACATTGAAACCTAAAGGTGGGGTGGCTAAGGAAGGAAACTGTTTTCATTGTGGTGTGACTGGACATTGGAAGCAGAACTGCCTTATCTATCTTGAGGAAGTCAAGAAGGCCAAAATAAACAGAACGTCTGCTTCAGGTATTTATGTTATTGATATTAATTTATCAACTACTACTTCATGGGTATTAGATCTGGTTGTGGTTCTCACATTTGTACTTCATCTGCAGGGACGCAAAGGAGTAGGACTTTGGCTAGAGGAGATGTGGACCTACGAGTTGGAAATGGAGCAAAAGTTGATGCATTAGCTGTGGGAACATATAATCTATCTTTGTCTAGTGGACTTGATTTATGTTTAGAGGATTGTTATTATGTGCCCAGTTTGACTAAAAACATTATTTCAATTTCTTGTTTAGACAAAATTGGTTTTGAGATAATTATTAAGAATAATTGTTGTTCCTTTTATCTCAATAATGTTTTCTATGGTTCGGCACAATTGATTAATGGCCTCTATATTTTAGATCAAATGAATCCCATTTACAACATAAATACTAAAAGATCAAAAATAAATGACTCAAATCAAACTTATCTATGGCATTGTCCTTTGGGCCACATCAGTGAGGAACGCGTATCCAAGCTCCATAAGGATGGTCTCTTGGATTCATTTGTTTTTGAACAATTTGAAGTATGTGAATCTTGCTTATTGGGAAAAATGTCTAAATCTCCTTTTACTGGTAAAAGTGAACGAGCTAGTGATTTACTGGGCCTAATACATTCTGATGCATGTGGGCCAATAAATACACAAGCTAGAGGAGGATTTCACTACTTCATTACTTTCACTGATGATTTCAGTAGATATGGGTATGTCTATCTCATGCGCCATAAGTCTGAATCCCTTGAAAAGTTTAAGGAATTCAAAAATGAAGTACAAAATCAACTAGTAAAAACTATCAAGACACTTCGATCTGATCAAGGTGGGGAGTATATGAGCTTAGAGTTTGATGATCTTTTGAAGCAATGTGGGATTGTCTAACAACTTACTCCTCCTGGTACTCCTCAATGGAATGGAGTTTCTGAGAGAAGAAATCGAACTTTGTTAGACACGGTTCGATCCATGATGATTCATGCTGATCTACCGACTTTTTTTTCGGGACATGCACTTGAGATAGTTGCTTTCACACTAAATCGTGTTCCATCTAAATCGGTTCAAAAGATGCCATATGAGATCTGGACTGGGAAATGTCCCAATATGTCTTTTATGAAAATTTGGGGTTGCAAAGCTTCTGTTAAACGTCAGACGTCTACTAAGCTTGAACCCAAATCTGAAAAATGCGTTTCTGTGGGGTATCCAAAAGAAACCAAAGGATATTATTTCTTTAATCCCACTGAGAACAAAATACTTGTTGTTCGAACTGGTGTCTTCCTAGAGAGAGAATTTGTTTCTAGAAAAGGAAGTGGGAAAAAGATTGAACTTGATGAACTTGATGAACTTCGAGAATCACAAAATACCACTGAACCAGAGATAGAACAACAGCAAGTTCCACAAAGGATTGAGGAACAAGTAATTGCTGTAGAAACACAGCCACCGCGTAGATCTTTAAGAGAATGCCAAGTATCTGAGAGATATGAATTTCTCATTACAACGCATGGTGACGTTCTACTTATAGATTGAGATGAGCCTAGGACTTATGAAGAAGCGGTGACGAGCCCAGACTCTGAGATATGGCTTGAAGCCATGAGGTCTGAGATGGATTCCATGTATGAAAACCAAGTATGGACTTTGGTTGACCCACCCGAAGGGGTTAAATCATAGGGTGCAAGTGGGTTTTAAAAAAAAGACCGACATGGATGGTAATGTACAAAGATACAAGGGGTGATTAGTCGCTAAAGGTTTTCGCCAAGTTCATGGTGTTGACTATGATGAAACCTTTTCTCCTGTAGCTATGTTTAAATCCATCAGGATCTTTCTCGCTATAGCTGCATTTTATGACTATGAAATTTGGCAGATGAACATCAAAACAGCTTTCCTTAACGGGAAACTTGAAGAGGATGTGTACATGACACAACCTGAAGGTTTTGTCAATCTAAAGGATGCTGGAAAGGTAACCTGAAGGTTTTGTCAATCTAAAGGATGCTGGAAAGGTATGTAAGCTACAAAGATCCATTTATGGATTAAAGAAAGCTTCTCGAAGTTGGAATCTTCGTTTTAATGATGCAATAAATGAGTTTGGTTTTATCAAAGATGAAGATGAGCCATGTGTTTACAAGAAAGTTAGTGGGAGCACTATAACATTCTTGGTACTGTATGTGGATGACATACTTATCATAGGAAATGACATACCTACCTTGTAGTCTATTAAGACTTGGTTAGGAAGTTGTTTTTCTATGAAGGACCTGTGCGAAGCCACTTACATCTTAGGAGTAAAGATCTAAAGAGATAGATCAAGACGACTATTAGGTCTAAGCCAAAGTACATACATAGATAAAGTACTGAAAATGTTCAGTATGGAAGAATCTAAGAGAGAATTCCTACCTATGAGGCATGGTATTTCACTCTCGAAGGAAATGTGTCCTTCAACTCTATAAGAGAGAGAACGCATGAGTAAAATTCCATATGCTTCCGCTATTGGATCTATCATGTATGCCATGTTATGTACAAGTCCAGATGTCTCATATGCCTTAAGTATGACGAGCAGATACCAAGTACATCCCAGTGAAGGTCACTAGACCACAATCAAGAATATCCTTTAAGTACTTGAGAAGAACTAAGGATACATTCCTAATATATGGAGGTGAGGAAGAGTTAAGTGTAAAAGGTTACACTGATGCCAGCATCCAAACCGATAAGGACCATTCTCGATCACAATCAGGTTTTGTGTTTTGCCTTAATGGTGGTGCTGTGAGCTGAAAGAGTTCAAAGCAAAGTATAGTAGCCGATTCTACAACAGAGGCTGAGTATATTGCAGCCAGTAAGGCAGCAAAAGAAGCGGTTTGGATTAAAAAGTTCATTACTGAACTAGGGGTTGTGCCTAGCATATCAGATGCTATAGAACTCCGATGTGATAAGAATGGAGCCATTGCACAAGCTAAAGAACCTAGATCTCACCAGCGATCCAAACATATACTTAGGCGCTACCATCTTATTCGAGAGATTATCGATCGAGGGATGTAGAGATATCTGAGTACCTACATATGATAACATTGTTGATCCTGACCAAGCCTCGACCGCAGGAAGCATGATCGTCACACTAAGTCGCCTGGTATTAGATATATAAGTGATTGGTCTTAGTGCTAGTGGGAGATTGTTAGAGTGTGCCTAAAGATCAATCATGAGATGGTTGTAATAACATACTTGATTTATCATGTTTATTAATATAAGGCGTTACCATTATTATTTCAGTTTCTTTTCTGTGTGTATAAATAAACTGTTTTATAATAATGTCCTAAGATTAATATGACTATTCTTAAAAGTTCCTTAGTCAAGTATTATTGCTGGATAGGACAACGATAATGCATTAAGACTAACATGTAGTTGGTTGATGATAAAGAGTTGTCATTGACATGGAATGTCAGAATCGATGCATGAATATGTGTATTAGAGAACAACATATTGGAATGACCCGTTATGAGTATGTTTCTTGGATTATTATGTAATTGTCACAACATTACTCATAGTGATTAATATGTATATGATCCTCAGACTTGAGATCATCATAATCCCAACATCGTGAGTTGTATATTTTGATACGATCAAGCGTGCAATCGTAATGGCATCACATTACGTAAAGGTCGATCTTGGATATACCAAGATCTATGTAGAGGGATACGGTTGATCGAGATAGGATAAGCCCCTCCTACATAATGGGAGTAATATCTTAGGCCACTTGATTAAGTGAGACTAGAAATGCATTAGCCATGCTCAAGTAAGTTGATATGAGATGTCATAGTTATTTGTAAATCGTAGTCTGCTTAAGATATCAAGGAACATGGAATGGACTATGCAAGTGTGACTATTCCATGACTTGTGTCCAATCCAGAGATAAAGGACTTAAGGATTATTGCATAAAAGGTTAATCATGAAAGGTTATATTGAATCATGATTTCTTGTGACTTAGGTAGCAATGATGCATTGCTAGATGCCACTCATTGTTTGTAACATTGGAATTGTTCTATTATTACTACTAACGTTACAGGAACCTACAGGGTCACAACCTATAGTTGAAATGAACGGAATAAAACATAGTTGGTATTGAATTAATTTAATTCGGTAATCAAATATCGAACACATTATATACAAGGTTGTTGTACGCATTATGAGAACATGAATTTGGTTAGCATATAAATTCAAATAAATATATGGTTTACCGAAATTATATTATAATTAATGTAATTATAATTTTTGGTTTAAAATATTATTATATTTATCTAAATTTCTAGAAACCCTAAAAAAGATATATAATAATCTCATTTTTTCTTTGCTTGGGTCTAGCAGCCGTCAAAGAAAATTCTTTTCAAAACTGTTTTGGGGATTCCTTCAGTTCATAATCAACTAGGTGGATTACGTAGAGGCCGGGGTCACGATAGATTGCGGCTTGGTTCGATAGCAGATCAGACTACTCGTTTTTGAGGCGTTGCTGTCTACTCAGAATAAACATTCGGTAATTTCGTAACCTTTATCACCCCGATTCGTTCCTCACACATGGATCCGTGGTTAGGGTCACCGAATTTTTATTTTTCCGCTGCACTGTAGGGGTGCCGGTGATCGAACACGTCCCTCACATATCAATCACTTCCTCCAATACAAGATCCCAACCCCACGTAGTGTGTCGTGTCATAAATCATACATGTATGTAGTATATCATACTCAGTAATAGTTATATATATTAGAACAAGTCGGTCATACACACATTTCAATTCCTAGGGGTATAACAGTCATTTTACCCTATGGAGGTATTTCGATTATTTTACCCTATGGGAGTATTTCGGTTATTTTACCCTATGGGGATATTTCCATTTTTTAACAACCTTTTCGGAGGTCTACATTTGCCTCGAGTGACACAGATAACCTAAATGGTCATAATGGTGTAAATGGGTCTAAGTGGGCCCATATGTTTGTGTGGCCCACTAAGCCCAAAACTACCCTTGGCCATGCAATCGTCATGGCTAACTCATTATTTCCTATCCATCCAAGAAAATTTTAATCGCGTAGGGCCCACTTAGCCCATTTCGATCTATTTGGCCCAAAAATGATTTAAGACCATGAGATCGCTCATGGTGACCTCTATCGTTGTATCGACTTATCCACACGTGCGTTCATGCACTCATGTGATAGTCGTAGCTGTACTTTTGGCTTTTTAGCATTTCGGGATTTCAGCATTTGCTTATCTACAATTTGAATGGTGTGTGTACACACCTTGTTGAAGAAAAACGCAGTAGCCCATGAGCGTAGAACCTATATTTGATTAAGGTACTCGGTTAGCCATTTCATTAATAAGATTTAACAAGCCTTTCTAATGGAAAAGCCGAACCCAAGATTAATACCTACCTTAACTAAATCGGTTATACTTCCTAAGTCGTATGATTATGAAACGATCTCACCTCCCTGTGGTTTATCTGTACCACAACCATTATTAAGCATCAATATCCAAAAACCAAGGTTAATCAAATACTAACCTAAGGAAAACACACGGCCAACAATAGAACTAGCGTTCAGCCACAGAACCAACAAACCTTGATGACGCGGATTAAAGTAGATGGGAAGGAAGAGAATCAGTCACTAACAACAATCAAATGTCTACCAAATCAGAAGAGATGAAGAAGAAAAGATAACTAATATTCGGCTTAATTTTCAGATTAAGAAAGAATATTCAAGGTTGATAGAGATGAAAAGTTGCAGAAAAAGAAATAAAGAGAATGAGAATTCAGTTTTAAGTAAGTGAGAAGAAAAACTTTAAATGAGTAAGATTGGAGGGAGAGAAGGGATTGGTTTGGTCAATTTCAGAAACAAGAAGAGTAGAAAAGTGCCAAGAGGAGGAGAATAAAGGGAGAATCAACACAAGTAGCAATTGTTGAAAAGAAAAATAATAGAGAAAAGGGGTATTGCTCGATAGTGGTATTGATCGATTTTAGGAAAAGGCGAAAAGAACTAAAATGAAAAGAATGACTAGAGTAAAATCAGCCACTACCCACATCACTATTTCAAAACTAGACAAAATAAGCCAAAAGCCGAAATTACTAAAAGACAAATGGCATCCCTACAACACAGTAGCCGAATTTCCAAAAGTAAAGACCCTATTTTGGCACCAACTTTCACCTACCGAACTTCCCTTGATTCCCTCCCCTTACCTCTCCATGATCCCCTCCTTAATTTCCTCCATGATCCACTCTTTAAATCACTCATTTGACCCATTAAAACTCCCCAACATAGAGTTCAAATCCAACACCAACTTTTTCCTCCTCATGAGCAAAATAAATAACCCCATTTGCATGCAGTGAGACTTGAACCTCTGACCTCCTTACCACGCCTGTGACACCACCTCCTTGCCACACCTGTGTCGCCATCTTGCCACTACACCACAGGCTCTTTTTGTGATGTAAATCTACCACATTCATTTATAAGACCTATAGTCCAGAGTCAAGGTTTACTTAAGAGGAAAAAGTAAAATTTTGCTAGAGCCTAGGTTTGATTGTAGGACTTCTCAAACACTCCTAAACACACCCAAATCACTTAACCACTGAAGCAGACATTCATTTATGTCATTTTCTTGTACACATAAATTTTTATGTGTTCCCACGCTCAAGACCTACTTTCATCTAGGCCCAAATTCGAGGTGTTACACCTTATGATTGTTTTTCTTGATTGATGAGAAATTGTGTTGAATGAAAAATATTATCTATGGCTGTGACATACATGCAAACTATGATTCATGTTGGCATATCTTGAAACTTAGATTAAAATTTTCAAAATGTCTGTATATGAGTTACTTGTTAATAAAGAAGGTCTATAAGCATGAATTTATTGATGCATGATTATGAGACAAAGATTGATGCTACTTACGCTCTTAGCAAATTTTCCTTAGCAAGACCTTGTGTTGTGCATGAACATTACTTAGGACGAGCAATGATTTAAGTTTGGGGGTGTGTAAACTGAAAAATATATAGGATATTTCCTATATAATTCATTACCTTTTTACTTAAATTTATTGTTAAAACCAAGTAATTATTTAATAAATTAATGAAATATGCGAAAATATAAAATTAGGACATAGAAATTATTAAAATGTGATTTTATACTTTATTATATAGTTTTCATGCATAAAATGACTTATTTTATATTAATTTGAGCATATTATATTTTTAAGCTATAAAGTGGGCCGATTAGATTAAATAATAGAATATAAAGTTATATTTAATAATTCATTTTTAATAATTCATTAATAAATTAGGTTTTAATTAATCAAGTAAATTGATTAGTTAAAGTGGTTAAATTATATTATATGGTCCTCTAAACTATCTACTATTTTTGGACAGGTCTGAGAGTTTTCTTCGAATTGCAAAACCGTCCAAATTGGGGACCAAGTCAACCCAACTTTCGGTTGCACATGGATGTCATAAACCATTTTTTGGTTTAATTATACAAAGTCCTTGAAGAGTTAAAGAAACCGGAGATTTTCCTAAAGATTTGCTTATGATCGAGTCTTAGTCCTGAGTTGTTGTGGCACTCAAATTGACCAAAACTCAAGGAAAAATCAGCCACCTTTCCTCAATTCATGGTCAGCCACTCTTGGAGGAAGTTTCAAAGGATGGACACTCTTATTTTTAGCAAACTACCTCCCATGACTCACCTATAAATAAGAGCTCATTTCTCACTTTATCAATCATCCCTCATCTCATTATCTCTCACTCATTCATCATTCTCTTAACCCTTTTAGCTATCATTCTCATTCATCATCCTTGCATAAGGATTTTAGAAATTAAGCCTCTTAAATAACCCTTGGTCGGCCACCTTGGAGAGCCATCAGCAAAGGAGCAAAGCAAAAAAGTGAATGAGCCTCGTCAGTCAGAGTCTTGGGTGACAGACACTCTGAATTGTTCTTTTCTTTAATTTAATATAAATATGTTTACTATGTGTTCTTTGTTCTTGTTTACAACAATGATAGCTTAATTTTATTTCAGCTAAGATGATTATTTTGATTAAATAATATTTATTTGATTCATGCTTATAATGTTTGTGCCTCAATCGATCGTGTTTTCAATTAAAATCAAGTCTGCATTTCATTCATACGTGATCAAAATGCACCTGAATTAGCTGAGCGATCCTAACTGGACGACGGCTAATGGACACATAATTGAAATGTGTATGCTCAATTTAGATCCTAACCGGATTAAATTGTAGGTTGCATAACAACTCTAACCAAGCTCTGTTATTTGCATAGTTTTTAGATTTGTGTGATTAAATTGTTTCAAACCTAACACGTCCCTGTTACCTCACACGAATGCTAAGAAACCCTTAGTAAATAAGAATCAGTAAAATGTGTATTTACTAAGAAATGACTCCGAAAGGACCTAATGTGGTTTCCAAACTCATGAAAGATTGAGTTGCCATGGAATGTTTTTCCGAATGTTATTAAGCATGTTGATAATAAATTGAGTTTAATTAAAGTATCTATCCTAGTTTATTTATGTTATAATTGTTGCAAATTGTGTTTAATTTTACTAAAATGTATTTCATTCATATAGTTTGCATATTTAGGATAATTTTATTAGGGATCATTGCATTTAGTTTAATATATTTTAATCACTACTTCTAAACGATATTGTGTTTTTTATATACCAATTTGTTAATATAATTTTACAAATTAAGTGACTTAGCACAAATACAATCCTGTGGAGCGATAACTCGATACTTACTTATTACTTGATAATAACTATGTACACTTGCACAAACCCAAGCGTTACAATAGTAGTATGAGAAGATTACTTAAACACAAGACATAATTCAGGGATTTTATAATAATTATATAAATAACCTCCCCACACTTAATATGTACATTGTCCTCAATGTACAAACATATATAATCACAGTATAAACAGAATATCATAAGAGAGGGAGAAAACTGAAACTGGCCTAAATATTGGATGAAATCCCTAGAATAGTGAAAAGTGGAATTGTAGGCAAATCTAAATGTAGAGCACGATTTCGAGCAAACTAATAAGAAAATAAATACAAATAGTGAAGAAGATTAATGGATTATACTCAATTAGAAACAACCATAAAAATAAAAATACAGTTCAAAAGTAAAAATGAAATAAGACTAACAAAATTACAATAAACATAAAAATAAAAAATAAAAGTAAAAATAAAATAAAATAAAATAAATTGACTCAATGGTCCTCATCATCAAACGTGTCGGTGTCGTGAGTCATCGGCACCGAGGAGGAGATATGGAGATACTGGCAGATCTGCTGTAAAGTCGCATCAATACTTTCGAACCTCTGAAAGCAATATGGCTCGAAGCGAGTGAAACGCTTGGAGAGGTCCGTCAAAGTGGCAACAGAAGAAACAGGATGATGACTCGAAGGTGGAGAATGAGGTGGATCCTCATGATATAGTGGGACATCATTAGTGAAGTCCTCTGGGTCATTTTGAGAATCAGAATAATGTAAATGGTACCGAGGAGGATCAACTCCATGAAGCCGCTCTATCATCCTCATATGGATCATGGGCGAGATGTCCTGTGGAGACATCTGGCCGACTAGAGTAAGTGTAGAGGACTACTCCGATGTGTCGATGAGACTAAAGTGTTGAGCGAGTCGAGTCACGTAAAGACATAAACAATTAGGGTCCTTCCTGTGGCGATATGTCTGATGGTAGAAGGCTACTGCAATGAAATAGGCCAGGTCAAAGATATGTCCGGTGGCCATGCTCCATAGAAAGTAAGCATTGGTAGTACTGACAATGCCAGTGCTCTCTCTCCTGCCAGTAAAAGTATGAGCTAAAGGGGCATGTATGTACAGCAAATTTGGAGGGATATAAGTCCCCTTAAAGTGACTCACGTCATAGGGGGTCGTACTGGCCATAAAATCTATCCAACAACAATAGGGGGAGTAGTGGATGTGTCGATGTAGGCGGAGGAAATTCTCATCACTCATAAAATCCACAGTATAGAGGCCCAAAGCAATGCCAAACTCTAGTACACTCATATAGCACACTAGGCCACCGAGTCTGAAAGTGATGGTGCCCTGCTCATCATGCGATGTCATCACATGATGGGGATGAAATGTTAAGCAAAACTCCAAAGTCAGCTCCATGAATCTGGGCTCGATGATGGAGAAGAATCGGTCTCATGGGGTTGTGGTAAGAAAGGCCCAAACAAGATCATCGATGTGGACTTGCTCCAAAGTGGCCCAGTCGATACATTGGCCCAAACCAAATGGTCACACTCGAATGAGCTGGAATAAGTCCTCTTGGGGACTCGCAAAAAATCAGAGATAAGGGTGACGGGCCTCAGAAGAATCGCTCGAGGAAGAGGTCGTGCTAGGGGTCTTCCGCTTTTTCGCAGTGGGGACGACGACCTTGGACTTGTTTGCTGTGTTCGTCATGATGTGCCTTCAAGAAAGCAATTAACTATCAGATAATAAAATAAAATACACATCATCAAATAAATAGACAAAAAGGTTGAAAAACAGTTGTGGAATTTAAAAGATGACACTAAGAAGGACCCTAAGACACGCCTTGAAATTAAAATCGCCCGACTAGAAAATCAACTCCGACAATACTATTTCCTAATATCAGGTAGTCAATAGACATGAAATAGCCTCAGTATGAAAAATAAGAACACATAAAATATACTAAGAATAAAAAGTATAAACAATGAAACAATTCAAATACTAAGAACAAAGAACACGAATAATAGACACAGTGAGCAAGGAAATCTAAATAATAGAGTAAGGAAGAAGCATAATAAGATTTGCAATAAGAAATGAAAATAGGAGCATGAAGGACAAAAATGGATTAAATAAAAATAAAATAAAAAACAGAACAAGTAAACAAAAGGAATAGAACTAAAATAAATAATAGATAATAAACAATAAATAAACAAAGTAAAATAACTAATGAAAATAAGAAATAAGAAATAGGAAATAAGAAACAAGAAATACGAAATACTGAAATAAGAAATACGAAATAAGAAATAGGAAATAGGAAATAGGAAATAGGAAATAGGAAATAGGAAATAGGAAATAGGAAATAGGAAATAGGAAATAGGAAATAGGAAATAGGAAATAGGAAATAGGAAATAGGAAATAGGAAATAGGAAATAGGAAATAGGAAATAGGAAATAGGAAATAGGAAATAGGAAATAGGAAATAGGAAATAGGAAATAAAGAATGAAAGAAAGGAGGGCAAACGGTGGTGAGTGGTGACCGGAGGGAATGGAGGTGACAGTGATGGGGAGAGGACGGTGGTGCGATGGTGTTTGAATGAGGGTGAAGTGCTAGTAGGGCGTGGGGGAGAGGTGAGGGAGGAGAGAAAAAAAGAAGGGAAAAAGAAGAAGGAAAAAGGGAGAGGAGAGGGGACGACTTGGGGAGGGGAAGTGGTGAGGGCGAAGGTGTGTAGCGAGGAAGTGAGGCGGTGCAGAACGACAGTGACCGAAGAGAGGGGTTGTTGGGGGTGAGTGGCGGCTAGGGATTTGAGGAAGAAGACAAAGTAAAGTAAAAAAATAAAATGGGATTAGGGTTTTTAAAAGGGAACACGGTCGTGTAAGGCCTGTGTTGGGCCACACGTGTGGTTCATTTCTAGCCCGTATGCATCTTAAAATTTAAGGCTTAGTCTTCACACGGCCTCGGACACGCCCGTGTGTCCAGGTCGTGTAGCAGACACAGTCGTGTCGCATAGCTGTGTGCTAGCTCCTTTGCTTCCCACAAGCCTATGCAGCAACCCCCACACCCATGCGGCAACCCCCACGCCTGTGTGGTCTGGCCGTGTCCCGCACACGACCATGTGCCTCACCCGTGTAACTCTCTGACTTGTTTTAATGATGAAAAGAATAGCTCCAGGTTTTACATGGTTTAGGACACGCCCGTCTGTTCCGGCCGTGTGGGCAACACGGTCATGTTGCACGATTATGTGGACTGTTGTAGGTCGTGCCTCTGTTGATTTTTGGAAAAATTAAGTCCCAAGATCTACACAGCCAATGACACGGCCGTGTGTCCAAGCCGTGTAACTCACTGTTGATTTTCTTAAAATTTTAAAACTAAGTCTTAAGATCCACACGGCCAAGGACACACTCGTGTGTCCAGGCCGTGTAAGCCACTATCGAACCCCTTTTAGTGCACACGGCCCAGGGCACGCCCGTGTGTCCAGGCCATATGGGTCAAAAAATCCTTATTTAACGTGAATTAAAAATAAAAATAAATGAATTAGCAATGTTAATACTCGGGTTGCCTCCCAAGAAAAGCTTATTTAAAGTTTAAGCTTGACTTACCTTGTATTAGCACTGTTACGATGGTTCGCAGAGTCAAAACTCCTCTTTCTCGCTGTCAATTGTATTATCAAAATAAGGTTTAAGTCGATTAATATTTACCTTAAAAGTGCCAAATTCAGAATGAGTTATCTCGATTATACCATAAAGGAAGACATTCAATAGCGTAAAAGGAGTTGTTCTGTTTACATTAAGCTCTGAAGTGGCAATTTGAGGGTCCGTTTTATCCAACAATACCTAGTCCCCAACCTTAAATTGGTTCATTCCATCCTTATGCTCGTCATGGCATCACTTTGGTTCTGCATCGTGTATTATCAGTTTCTCCTTGACATGTGTCCATCATTCATCTAGTTCATCGATCTGTAGCATTCTTTTTTCATGAGTCGTTCTATTTTTGTCGCATGGGCTGAAATGTTGCTCCATCACGTTTTTCCTAGGGATTTCCTGCAAAGAAGTTTGAGCCATAAGGTTACTAAATTTAACAAAACTCGTATAATCATCTCGATCACTAGATGTCTTAACAGAATTACGAGCTTGGAGTGTAATCGTTTCGTCACCTACACGAAGTATTAATTCACCTGTACCAACATCTATAATAGTTCTGTCAGTTGCTAAAAATGGTCTTCCTAAAATTAAAGGTACGTCACTATCCTCACCCATGTCTAAAACAACAAAATCAATCGAGAATATGAATTTATCAATTTTCACAAGTACATATTCAATAATACCCCTAGGAAATCTAATGGTTCTATCTACCAATTGAATACTCATCCTAGTTTGTTTTGGTTTCCCAAGACCTAATTGTTTAAACATTTTATAGGGCATGACATTAATACTAGCCCTTAAATTAGCTAAAGCTTATTCACATTTAAAATACAAATTAAACAAGGAATAGTAAAATTTTTTGGATCTTTCAATTTGTTGGGTAGCTTATTTTGTAAAATTGCTGGGCAAACTGCATTTAGCTCCATGTGCGATGAATCATCTAACTTCCGTTTGTTTGCCAAAAGCTCCTTTAAGAATTTAAGGGAATTGGGCATCTGCAAAAGAGCTTCAATAAGCGGTAAGTTAATATGTAACTTTTTAAGAAGTTTAACAAATTTACCAAATTTTTCATTCGTGTGGTCTTTCTTTGTCACGTTAGGATATGGTACTCGAGATTTATATTTCTTACCATTTGGATTTTGTTCATTCTGGCTCACCTCAACCTTACCTTTACTTACCACACTTTCTTGCCTCAGTTCTGGTTCAGATTTCACTAACCCTTCTTCATCTCGAATAGTAATTGCATGAAGCTGCTCTCTTGGGTTAGTTTTATTGTTGCTAGGCAAGCTACCTTGTGGTCGTTCTGAAATCAACGTTGCAAGTTGACTGATTTGGTTCTCGAGCCATTGAATTGATGCTTCCTAATTTTTAAGTGCTGCCTCAGTGTTTTGAAAATGGGTTTCTACCATTGAGATAAACTTCGTTAACATCTTTTCAAGGTTTGACTTCTTGTCTTGCTGGTAAGATGGTTGTTGGAAGCTTGGAGAGGGTTGTGGTCTTTGATTTCCTTAACCACCCCAAGAGAAATTGGGATGGTTCCTCCAACCTGCATTATAAGTGTTATTGTAGGGATTATTATGAGGCCTAGAATTATTACCCATATAGTTGATTTGTTCGTTCTCTGTGCTATGACTGTAGGGCAAATATTCTGGATTACTCATTCCTCCTCTATTTGCATTATCTTGCATCACCTGATGTACCTGCGTAGAAACACATAAATCGTCAATTTTCTTATTTAATTGTTCTACCTGATTTGATAACATGGTGAGTACATCTAGATTGAAAACACCAGCTGCTCCATTAGGCTTCTTCCTCATGACTTGCCACTGATAATTATTCAGTGACATCTCTTCTATATGATAAGCCACTTTAGGTGTCTTATTGTTCAAGGTACCATCGACTGCTGCATCGATTAATTGCCTAGTTGAGGGATTCAAATCGTTGTAGAAGGTTTGAACCTGTAGCCATAAAGGTAACCCTTGGTGAGGGCATATTCTCAATAAATCCTTATACCTCTCTCATGCATCATATAGGATCTCTAAGTCTATCTGTATGAAGGAAGAGATATCATTCCTCAACTTAGCTGTCTTAGTCGGTGGAAAGTACTTCAACAAGAATTTTTCGGTCATTTGGTCCCATGTGGTGATCGAACCTCGTGGTAGGGATTTCAACCACTGTTTAGCTTTATTAATCAATGAGAAGGAAACAACCGTAGGTGAATGACATCATCAGAAATTTCATTTATCTTGAAAGTATGGTAGACTTCCAAGAAATTAGTCAAATGAGTATTTGGATCTTCTTCTTGCAAACCATCGAACTTAACGAACTGTTGAATCATCTGAATAGTGTTCGACTTCAGTTCAAAATTATTCACAGCAATGGTGGGTCACACAATACTTGATTCAGTCCCAGTTAGATTAGACTAGGTATAATCATACATAGTACAAGGAACATGATTCGGATTTGCAGGATTCGCAGCAACCACAGGAGGAAGCTAATTATTCTGATTATCATCTATCTCCTAAGTAACAATAACAACGTCCTCTGGCTCTTCCACTATATTCTGTCGACTCTGCCTTCCTTCTCCATGGTTTCTGCGAGCTGTACTTTCAATTTCACTATCAAATACTAAAGGTCCTGACATGTTTCTTCTAGTCATACACTAAAGGACCTTGTCAGAAGCAAATAAAAGAAAAAAATTAGAAAACAAAAATAAAACTAAAAACAAAAATAAAATGCAATAAAAATAAATGGCTAAATTAATAAAAATCATGTGTTCCTAATATTTTAGTCCCCGAAAACGGAGCCAAAAACTTGATTGTCACTAAACTAACTATAGATACGACTAAGGCAAGTGGAAACATGGAAATTTACACATTTTTACATACCATTTTTAACTTAAAATCATACAATTTCGATAAAATTATTGTCGAAAAAATAAATAATTTTTAAAAAATAATTAAAGTGAACTTAAGATATGAACATGTTGAATTTTTGTTAATTTTATACTTAATTTTGATGAATTTTGGTTATTTTCGACAGATTTGCACAAAAGGTGAAAAATGGCTCGACAGACACTACTAGAAGCACAAAATCGAGAAGCAATTTAAAGTATCGAGACTAACTAAATTTTAGCCTAAGATGGCCAAAAATTATACGTATTAATTCATAATATAATTAATTTTAATTTATATCCAATTTAATTTGGTTTAATAAATTATTATTAATTATTATGAAAAAGAGGTCCTGTTGAACTAGACCGAGTAAACCGAACCGACCAAGAAATGTACAGCCCAAAAACCATTCCAAGAGCTGACCCAAATCATTTTGTTAGGTAATTATTTAGGCTTGCAAAGAGTCCCTTGAAGACTTGCTCAAGTTGCATTCAAACCCCTCCACAATTGGTGGCTTTATAGATTTGCCACAAGCCTAAATTAGCAAAGTTGAAACTATCAACCTTGCCACATGTGTGGCCGGCCAAGGGAGGGCTCTTTGGCTGATAATTTTAGCTATTTTTAGCAGCCCTCCTTAGCTATAAGAACCCCCTTAGGCTAGTCACTTTAGAAACACACCTCCAGCATTCACATCATTCCTCTATTCTCTCCACTTTCTCTCTTCCTTTCCGTTCCAAAATTCCCTTGCTCTCTTACCGATTTATCCTCTTGCGAAAGGGGCATTCATCAGCTATTTGGAGCAGTAATTAAGTGTTCATAGTAGCCTTGGTCAACGAGGACAACGGAGAAGGATGAATGGAGCACTAGTCAAGCCACGGAAAAATATCAGATTTGATTCTTGTTCCCTGTTTCTTCAATTTCTATTTTTGTTATGCTAAACATATCTATGAAAATTTATGTTGTTGGAATGGTTAATTTAATCAATTTAGCTTGAATTTAATTCATGTTAGGTTGATTGCATTTTGATTGTTAGAATTATTGAAATTGTGATTATGTTGTTATAGGCCTGGGTAAGATGCTTGATTAAGTAAAATCATGACTAAGTTATTCTTGCATTACAATTGTTAGGTAACTAATGAATTAATTATTTAAACGGACTGAAATTTTAATTAATGGACACAGTACTTAATCAGTGCATGTTTAATCATCTAAGCTAGCTGAGGATTAGATTAGTAACGGTATCTGACGATACATTTGCCTTGCATAACTTGCAAGATTATTGTGATTAAATTGTTTCAAGGTAAGGATACTTTGTTACCTCACATAGTCTTTTATGTGCTTATTAAATTGAGTTAATTGTTTGAATTGATATAGGGATATGTACAAGAGATTATTTCGATTTAATTAGTGTGTATGTGCAATAACATATTTGCCTATTAAGACTTGTTTAATCGGTTGAATTGACATAGGGATATAGTCAAGAGATAAATGGATTATGGTAGGTGAGTATGTTCAAACAAAATATTTTTCTTCATCAAAGTGTTTTAAATAGCATTCATAAATAATTCTTTTCACAGTCCCTATGGGTACGATAACTCGTCATTTACTTCTCACTTTATTACTTTTTGTGATTATGTACACTTGCACATTTCCATCGTTACAAGTTTTTGGCGCCGTTGCTGGGGACTGTGTTTTAAAAAAATCATTATTTGTGAAGTTGTCAGTTTTGTATTTTGGTTTATTTTCTATTCAAATTTTAACTTAGTTATTTTTTCTGTGATTTTTTCAGGTGTTTATGAGTATTGACCAAATCATCGATTTACTCCCTGTAGACCCTGAGATTGAATGAACTTTTCGACAGCAAAGAAGGCAAGCAAGTCAGAGAAGGACTGAAGAGATGAACTTCGAAAATCTGAATCAAGGAAACGTAGCAAACCTTGCTAAAAATTCTATCCTTATTACTGATGATAAGGATAGATCTTTGTGACAGTATGTCGTGCCAGTATTTCATGATCTTAATCCGGGTATTAGGAGACACGAAATTGAGGCACAACAGTTCGAGTTGAAGCCAATCATGTTAGCCAGAGTACCCGAAGATGCATTACGATTGAAGTTATTCCCATATTCACTAAGGGACAGAGCTCGAGCTTGGTTGAACTCATTACCACCAAACTCAATTTCAACATGGCAAGAGTTAGCAGAAAAATTCCTTATGAAGTGTTTCCCGCCTAGCAAGAATGCTAAGTTGAGGAACGAGATCACTATTTTCCAAAAAATGGATGATGAGTCATTGTATAAGGCATGGGAAAGGTACAACGAATTATTATGGAAGTGCCCTCATCACGGAATCCCACATTGCATACCACTTGAGACATTTTATAATGGTCTCAATGCTCACACGAGGATGGTAGTGGACGCTTCTGCTAATGGTGCTCTCCTTTCTAACTTTTATAATGAGGCTTATGAAATCATTGAGAGCATTGCCAGCAATAGTTATCAATGGCCAACCAATCGAGCAACGTCAGGAATATGAGTCACTGGAATACATGAAGTAGACGCTCTTACTTCACTCGCATCTCAACTATCATCAATATCCTCAATGTTAAAAAATCTTACTACTAATGGGTGTAATAGTTTTGCAGCACAACCACTGAATTAATTTGAAAATGTAGCCTGTGTTTATTGTGGGGAAGGACATTTGTTCGAAGAATGTCCATCGAACCCAAAATCTGTGTATTACATGGGTAACCAGAACCAAAATCGAGGAAGGAAAGGGCTGGAATCCAATTTCTATAGCCCATCATGGCGAAACCACCTGAATTTTTTCTAAAGTAACCAAGGGGCAGGAACCGGTAACAATTATGTCCAACCTAGATCGTCCCAACCACCTAGTTTTTCCCAACAAGCTTAGAAACCAACCCAAGCTAAACCATCCAATATCCTAGAGAATCTATTGAAGGCATACATGGCGAAAAATGATGCCTCTCTAAGGAATTTAGAGAATCAAGTGGGCGAGCTTGCAATTAAACTCAGAAACTGACCACAAGGTGCTTTGCCTAGTGATACAGAGAATCCGAGGAGTCTAGGGAAGGAGCATTGTAAAGCGTTAACATTGAGGAGCGAAAAGACTTTAGAGCCCAATTCTGTTGAAGTTGAGAAGGAGCCAGCTGACGCTCAAGACTCGAAGAAAGTTCAACCGAGTGTTGCAATTCCAGTTTCACCGAAAATTGAATGTGCAAAATCTGACAAGGTAACTTCTAAACTAGCTAATTCTGATCAATTAATAACTCCGTTAGATGCATAATTGCCACAGAAAATGAATCAACTAGTTCTAGTAAAGAAACCTCCACCACCCTACCCTCAAAGACTTCAGAAGCAAAAGTAGGAAATTCAATTCAAGAAGTTCCTAGACGTATTCAAGCAACTTGATATCAACATCCCGTTGGTTGAAACACTTGTACAAATGCCAAAATACATCAAATTCATGAAAGATATCTTGTCTAAAAAACAAAGGCTTAGAGAATTTGATATGGTAGCCCTAACGAAGGAATGCAGTGCATATCTTCAAGACAAACTATGCTCAAAATTGAAGGATCCTGGATGTTTTACCATACCTTGCAATATTGGAGCAACATATTGTGGTAATACACTATGTGACTTGGGTACAAGTATCAACTTAATGCCCATGTCAATATTTAGGAAGTTGGTGATAGGTGAAGTTAGACCTACTACGACTACACTTCAATTAGCAGATCGATCTTTAGCATATGCAGAAGGAAAAATCGAGGACGTATTGGTACGTGTAGAAAAATTTATCTTTCTTGCTGACTTTGTGATTCTAGACTTTGAAGTAGACAAAGAGGTGCCAATCATCCTAGGAAGACCATTCTTAGCAACCGGAAGGACCTTATTGATGTGTAGAAGGGTGAGCTTACTATGCGTGTTCAGGATGATCAGGTATCATTTAACGTTTTTAAGTCCATGCGATTTCTTGACTTAATTAATGATTGTTCTCAGTGTCTGATTTAGAGGATTTAATCGAGGAGAAGGAACTCAATTATGTTGAAGACCCATTGGAACCAATTTTAACCTCAGATCCTCCAAATGATGAAGAGGAGGATGAATACTTAGCATTGTTAGAAGCTACTCAAAGGGGATTTAATCTGTAATCTCGCTTTGAATCTTTGGAGTTAGAAAAAATGAATTATGCCCAAACAAAAGCGTCAATCGAGGAACCACCTAAATTAGAACTGAAGGTACTTCCCTTACATTTGAAATATGTTTATTTTGGTAACGCTTGTACTTTGCCTGTGATTGTTTCAGCAGAATTAACTACTGAGCAAGAAGAGAAACTCATCCTAGTGTTGAAACAACTCAAGAAAGCTATCGGATGGACCATAATCGATATTCGTGAAATTAGTCCATCTGTATGCATGCACAAGATTATCTTAGAAGATGGCGAAAAAGGGTTGATTGATAGACAACGAAGACTGAACCCCATCATGAAGGACGTAGTCAACAAAGAAATCATCAAGTGGTTAGATGTGGGTATAATTTACCCCCTCTCAAATAGTTCATGGGTAAGTCCGGTCCAGTGCGTATAAAAGAAAGGAGGTATCACGGTAATTGAAAATCAGTATAACGAGTTGATACTGACTAGAATGGTTACAGGATGGAAAATTTGCATTGATTACCGAAAGCTGAACAAGGCAACTAGGAAAGATCACTTTCCTTTGTCGTTTTTGGACCAGATGCTTTATAGACTCGCAGGGCGAGATTATTACTATTTTATCGATGGATACTCGGGGTATAATCAGATTACAGTAGCACTGGAAGATCAGCACCAGACAACATTCACCTGCCCGTACGATACATTTGCATTTAGGCGCATGCCATTTTGTTTATGTAATGCACCTGCTACATTTCAAAGATGTATGATGTCTATTTTTACTGACATGGTTGAAAAATATTTGGAAGTTTTTATGGATGATTTTTCAGTATTCAAAGATACATATGATGATTGTCTAGCCAATCTAGCCAAGGTACTAAGGCGATACAAAGAAACAAACCTTGTACTTATTTGGGAAAACTGCCATTTCATGGTACGAGATGGTATTGTTCTAGGGCATCAGATAAAAAGACATGGAATCGAGGTAGATAAAGTAAAGGTAGATGTTATTGAGAAACTCCCACCTCTAATATCTATAAAGGGTGTTAGGAGCTTTTTGGGCCACGCCGGTTTCTATCGAAGATTCATCAAGGACTTCTCCAAAGTTCCTAAACCCCTTATGCAAATTATTGGAAAAGGACACGACATTTAAATTTGATGAGGAATGCTTAAGAGCTTTCAACGTTTTGAAGAGTCAGTCAGTCTCGGCACCCATAATAGTCACACCAGATTGGGATTTTCCAGTTGAATTGATGTGTGATGCAAGTGAATTCGCAATCGGAGCTGTCATGGGTCAGCGAAGGAACAAAGTTTTTCATCCCATCTACTATACGAGTCAGACTCTGACAGGAGCTCAACTGAATTACACGGTAATAGAAAAAGAGTTCCTTGTTATTGTATTTGCTTTTGACAAGTTTCGATCTTATCTTATAGGTACCAAAGTGATTGCTTATACGAACCACTCAACAATTAAGTATTTATTTGCCAAGAAAGGCGCTATGCCGAGACTGATCCGATCGGTACTTCTACTTCAAGAGTTTGATCTAGAAATTCAAGATCGAAAGGGACTGGAAAAACCAAGTAGCCGACCACTTGTCCAAATTGGAGCCGCAAGAAGGGAACTCTCCTCTTATACCAATTCCAGAGATGTTTCCAGACAAACACATACTAAATTTAAAATCATGTCCATAATGCCCCTTGGTTTGCTGTTATTGCTAACCTTTTAGCTTGTGGTTTGATGCCGATGTATAAGACGTATCATCAAAAGAAAAATTTTCTTCACAATGTGAAGTACTATTTCTGGGAAGAACCGTATTTGTTTAAAAAGTGTGCAGATCAAATGATTAGAAGACGCGTGGCAGAAGATGAAGTACATAAGATTTTATACCATTGTCACCCAGCTCCGAGTAGGGGACACTTTAGAGGTACACGTATTACAGCCAAGGTATTGCAAGCCAGATTCTTTTGGCCAACACTATTCAAATATGCATATGCTTATGAAAAGAGTTGTGATCGATTTCAAAGGGTCAAAAATGTCACCAATAGAAATGAGATGCCTCGAACAAACATCTTTGAGGTAGAATTATTCGATGTTTGGGGTATTGACTTTCTCGATCATTTCCCTCTATCTTTTCGTCAAAAGTACATATTAGGAGTAGTATACTATGTGTCTAAGTGGGTTGAGGTAGAGGCATATCCGACAAACGATGCTATGGTTGTAATGAAGTTTTTGCAGAAACATGTGTTCACAAGGTTTGGAACCCCAAGAGCCGTCATCAGGGATGTAGGGTCCCATTTTTTGAACAAGTGGTTGAAATGGTTTTTAGATAAACATGGAGTGAAGCACAAGGTCGCTATAGATTACTATTCGCAGACGAATGGGCAAGTTGAACTGGCAGACAAGGAGATCAAAGCCATACTTGAGAATGTAGTTTGCCCGAACAAACGAGATTGGTCCAAAAGACTGTATGATGCTATATGGGCTTACAGGACAGCATACAAGACACCTTTAGGGATGTCACCCTATAGGGTAGTCTTTGGGAAAGCCTGCCATCTACCCTTGGAGTTAGAACACAAAGCTTACTGGGCTCTCCAACGACTCAACTTTGATCTTAAAAGTTCCAAAGAGAAACAAATGCTTCAACTTAACGAGTTAGAAGAATTTCGAATGTCTTCATACGAGAATGCCAAATTACTTAAGGAGGGACTCAAGAAATGGCATGAAAAGCACATTCATGTTCGAGAATTTAAAGCAGGCCAGCAAGTCTTGTTATTCAATTCCAGATTAAGGTTCTTTCTAGGTAAATTAAAATCACGTTGGTCCGGTCCATTTATGATTCATCGAGTCTATACATACGGAGTTGTTGAACTTCAAGGTAAGGGAGGTAATTTTTGAGCTAATGCTCAACGCTTGAAGCATTACTTGGGAGATAAAATTAAACGGAATCAAATCTCGTTCATTTTATCATATATTTATTTTTTCTTGTTTTTCTGTTTGAATAAATGATTTAGAGTATATTTTTAGGATTAGTATGTTTAAATAAATTCTGTTTAGGAGATTGAAACTTAAGTGGGATCGCTTGTAACCTCTCCAATCTTTCTTGGGAATTGATTTTAACATAATTTTCCAAGAAATTATTCCTAAATAACAAAATAAATTTTATTTTTTCAAATAAAAGGGTCAATTTTGATCAAGTTTTATGTTGCAACTCAATTTTGAAATTTCATTAAGTCTAGGAACTTAATTGAATTATTTTAAAAAATTTGGTTGCTCTTTTGTAAATATTAAAATTAGATGCCTCTTTTTGTAAATATATTCAAAAGCATCTAAAATAAATGTTTTAGTTCAATAAAAATGAAAAAAGAAAAGATGATAATTATTAATATATAATTATATCCATTATAATATATATTTATTATTGTCCGCTTTATTTAGAGTTAGAATTAGTTTTAATTTAATCATATTTTATTCGATAAGTTTTATCTTAATAAATTAATAGAAAATAATAATTTAATATGCATTATATTAATTATTAATTGTTATTTACTTTAAGTAGAATTAGAACTTAAAATTTTTAAGAATTGTACTCTAGCTCCTACTCCTTTCACTATAAATTCCACCCATCTATTCTCTTTTTTTTCATTCATACACCATTCCCTCCAAAAAGACCAAAACCCTTAAGTGTTGAAACCTCCTACAATTCCCTAGCCACAGCATCGCCTAGCTGATCGGTCAGTAGCACCACGCGCTCACCCACAGCTGGCCTACTCAACGATCCACACGATGCTCACATCCATCCCTTACTACGCTCTGCTGCCTTGCATACCTGAGCGGCACACCATCCTTTCACCCATCCTTAGCCAAAATCCCCTCAACCTATTTTAATTTTCCATCTTTTGATTCAAAATTATTTTTTTAAGAACTTTTAATTTTTACAAAAAAGGTGGTAAGACTAATTTTTCTCCTAAATTTTAATTTAATTATCTAATTTTTCAATTTACTGGATTATTAATATTTTATATTAATTAAATTTTTGAGAACATAATTGTTACCATCTTATGATCAGGTTAATCATGCCTCGTAAGAGAACTCGTGCATTTGCCCAAATTGACGAATCACAAAACAAGTTCCACTATGAAGAAGCCAAAGCAAGATATGAGAGTATCTTCACGAATCAACAGACGCATCCAGAGAAAGGTTTCACATTGAAAGAAAGCAACTATAATTGTTTTATAGCGCGTATTCCTCAGGTTGCTGAAACTCTCAATTGGGAGTTGTTTTGTGAGAAGAGACCTAGAGTGGATGAGGAGTTAGTGTGCGAATTCTATGTGAATTTAACCTTAAGCAAGTTGACAGAAGTTCCAGTTCGCGGAATCAAGGTACCAATAACTTCAAACGCTATTAATGCGTTCTTGAATTGCCTGATTTTGAAAACAACAAATATTCCTCCTTGATGAGCAATATAGAGTCTGAAAATTTGTAAGAAATTCTCAAGGAACTTACAGTTCTAGGTTCTAAGTAGACTGTGTCAAAGCAAGAAATCCACACCTGTCGAACAGAATATTGGACACCACTCGCAAAGGTATGGTTATACTTCATCCGATTCAGCGTTATGCCTAGCTCACATGGGACTACAATCTCATTAGAGCAAATGATCTTATTATACTCGATTTTAACTGGGAAGAGCATTGATGTGGGAAAAGTATCCTGAGGGAAATACAGAATTTTGTGTCGTTAGACGTTCATGTTCTGGCCCAGCTTACTTTCCCTTTACGATAACAATTATGTGCTTGAAAGCTAAAATTCCTGCAAACATAAAGAAGATAAGCTATAGCCAGGGCACAATCACAGATTGGGACCTCTATCGAATAGCTGGAGACTCTGTTCTAGAGCAACTAGTTGAAGAAAGTGAGGATCCCCAAAAAAAAAGAAGAAAAAGATCAAACAAAGATCAAGCCAGTGCAATTGGTAGAAGTCCCTGATAAGGTGGAACCAATGGAACCAAACGCTGAACCTGATATCGAGACTTCAATGTTTAGAGCTCAACCACCTCACCCAGATCTTCGAGCTATCAAAGTTAATGGACATAATGCAACATATGTAGTGGCAGCAACAAACCTACTGGAAATACTCAAAAATAAGGGATGACTCGATGAGAAGTGCTCTTACGAAAATTTACAATGACTCATTTATTTTTGTGCCTGAGTTTCTAGATTACATTTTTGAACCATGAAGCCCATTATCGAAAAAGGAGCGAAGAGATTCATGCAAAGACAATAATGATGGAGCAAAAGATGAGTCGAATTCAGAAAGATCTGCAAATAAATAAAGGGGGATCTCAACTTTATTTTATTTATGTTCTTAGGTTATTTTAGGATAAAGGTAATTATGAATTTTTGCATAATAAAACAAGGGATGAAAATCATTAATAAAATTCAACAAGTCGCGAATTATAAAGTGTGGCAATAGATATATACATGCCTAGGATTGGATTTAGAAAGAGCTTGGTACTTAAGTAGTCAAATTGACTCACCTCCTCTGTTCTAGAAAGTTATCTGGTGTATAGTATCTATTCAGTTTAAACAATGAGGACATTGTTCATTTTAAGTAGGGGGCTGAAAAATTGAAATTATTTCCACTCAGGATATATAGTAATTTTAATTATGATTAGGATATATTTTGTTTAATAATTTGAAATTTTGTTAAGTATGCTAAACTTCAGTATAAATAAAGTTCTATGATTGTAATAAATTGTTATGTCAGCTGAATAATGATATAATTGTATTTTTAATAAAGCATGCAAACCATACCATAAAACTTTTTAGTTTCTTAGGAAAGGTAGGCATGCATGAAAGTTTAAGTGTCTAGAATTGACTTAGTAGTTTCTTAAGGCGAAATCCTAGGAAGCATGGAATGGTCAAAATGATTTAGGCAACTCTTGTTTGGGCCGTTTGAGCCTTTCAAGCCAACCTCGATGAAATTTTATCCTTTGAAACCCAACTTTGAGACTATATGGCCTAATTTTATTTGAACCCTTGTAATATTTATCCATCACTTCTTTCTTAATTATCTTTAAATTGTCTGAAACACTAGACTTAGTACTATTCAAAATATTCTTTGAAAATAAGTTTGTGGGAGTTGAAAGAAGTATCAAATGCTCTAAAAATTGTAGTACATACAGTAAAATGCTAAAAAAAAGCACATGTACTTGAAAGAAAATAGATGTACAAAGGAGCATGTGAAAGCAAAGTAAGTTGGTGTATTGAAGGAAATTATTCCAAGGGTCCGATTGAAGTTGAGTCTAGGGTTTAAAAGCCTAAATTTATCTATCTTTTACCTACCTCTAGCCTAGCTATGTTACAACCTTTTTAAAAACCTATTGATTAAAGTTTTCTACGCTACCTACATTAGTGGAGAGAAATTGCTATGTTCAACATATGAAGTCATAAGTTAAACTTAATGATTGCAGCTTAATCTTGAATAAGGAAATAAAATCAAATTGGCAAGGGTTAACATGTCTTGTTAAGGAAGCATTTAGTCTAATTGTGCTATCATAATAGTTGTTGAGATTAATTTGAGCGACATGTATACTTAAGTAGCATAACTATAAAATTTCTTATTTTTGAGCATAAGTATATTAAATTCATAATTCGGGAAGAATGTTATTCGAAGGAAATTTAAAAGGTGTTTTTTAGTAATTCTTTTTAATTTGTGCATTACTTGGGATGAGCAATGAATTAAGTTTTGGTGTGGAAACACGAAAATTTACACATTTTTACATATCCTTTTTAACTTAAAATTATACAGTTTCAATAAAATTCTTGTCAAAAAGTAATTAATTTTTACAAAATAATTAAACTGCACTTAAAATGTGAACATGTTGAATTTTAGTTAATTTTACAATTAATTTTGATGAATTTTGGTTATTTTCGACAGATTTGCACAAATGGCGAAAAATGGCTCGGCAGACAATACTAGAAGCTCAAAATCGTGAAGCAATTTGAAGTATTGAGGCAAACTAAATTTCAGCCGAAGACGGTCCAAAATTACATGTATTAATTCACAATATAATTAATTTTAATTTATATCCAATTTAATTTATGTTAATAAATTATTATTAATTAATTATGAAAAAGAGGTCCAATTGAACTAGATATACTAAACCGAACCGACCAAGAAATGGACAGCCCAAAAACCGTCCCAAGAGCTGACCCAAATCAGATTATTAGCTAATTTTTTAAGCTTACAAAGAGTCCCTTGAACACTTTCTCAAGTTGCATTCAAACCTCTCCACAATTGTTGGCTTTATTGATTTACCACAAGCCTAAATTAGCAAGGTTGAAACTATCAACCTTGCCACATGTGTGGCCGGCCAAGGGACGGCTCTTTGGCTGATAATTTCAGCTAGTTTTAGCAGCCCTCCTCAGCTATAAGAACCCCCTTAGGCTGGTCATTTGGGAAACACACCGCAAGAATTCACATATTTTCTCTCTTCTCTCCACTTTCTCTCTTCTTTTCCATTCCAAAATTCCCTTGCTCTCTTGCCGATTTCTCCTCTTGGGAAAAGGGTATTCATCAGCTATTTGGAGCAGCACTTAAGTATTCATTGCAGCCTTGGTTGACGAGGACAACGGAGAAGGAAGAACGGAGCAACTAGTCAAGCCACAGAAAAACACCGAATTTGATTCTTGTTCCCTATCTCTTTAATTTCTATTTTTGTTATGTTGAACATATCTATGAATATTTATGTTGTTGGAATGGTTAATTTAATCAATTTAGGTTGAATTTAATTCATGTTAGGTTGACTACATTCCGTTTGTTAAAGTTTTTGAAATTGTGTTTATGTTGTTATAGGCCTCGGTAAGATGCTTGATTAAGTAAAATCACGACTACGTTATTCTTGCATTACAATTGTTAGGTATCTAATGAATTACTTATTTAAACGGATTGAAATTGTAATTAATGGACACAGCACTTAATTAGTGCATGTTTAATCATCTAAGGTAGTTGATGATTAGATTAGCAACGGTATCTGACAATACATTTGCCTTGCATAACTTGCAAGATTATTGTGATTAAACTGTTTCAAAGTAAGGATACTTTGTTACCTCACATAGTCTTTTATGTGCTTATTAAATCGAGTTAATTGTTTAAATTGACATAGGGATATCTACAAGAGATTATTTCAATTTAATATGTATGTGCAATAACATATTTTCCTATTATGATTTGTTTAATCGGTTGAATTGACATAGGGATATAGTGAAGAGATAAATGGATTTTGGCAGGTGAGTATGTTCATAATTTAGCAAATTACCGAGTTACCGTGAACTTATTCGTAACAATATAAACATGATTTTAATAATTCTAAGTTAAGAAATTTAATTAATGTAACACAATTATGTCATCTTGATCAAAATCATATTTTGAAGTCATGCATTTGAGATTTATTCATTTAGTTCATTTAGGGTCCGTTTGTTTGGTGGAAAATATTTTCCGGAAAATATTTTCCACCTTTTCCAGTGTTTGGTTGGTGTAAAATGAAATCCTAAGGGAAAATGTTTTACAAACACGGGTAAAAAAGGCCCCAATTTATGTAAAACGTCTTACTGATTTGGAATCAGTAAGACATTTTCTGATTTTTCCAGCATTCTCCCTTCTCTACATTCTCGTTCTCCCTTCTCCTCTCTACACTGATCTGGTTTCGTTCTCACGTTCGCTCTCCCTTCTCCCTTTTGTTCTCCATTTCGTTCTCCCTTGATTTGGTTTCGGGCTCCTTTTCCCCCATTGATTTCTTCTTCTTTTTATAAATTGATTTGGGGATTTTCTGCTTGGTTTTGTCTGAGACCTTGCTTGGGTTTTCTGCTAGTTTGGCTGTGGTGTTTGGCTTATCGTGGGCAGACTTTCTTCACAGACTTGCTTGGGTTCTCTTTCGCTCGCTCTATCTCTAAATTTCTTTGGTGGATTTCTCTTGGCGTGATTTGTTGTTGTTGGTGTTCTCTTTGTGAACAATCTCGTCTTCACGATTCATTATCTTATCGATCGCACCTAACTTGTAAGTCATTTTTCTCTCAATCAAACCCTAAAATATCAATTACGCCCTTCGATCTTTCTTAGATCCATAATTTATCTCATCCAGTTTTAATTATACAAATTTGATGATATATTGGGAACGTTCTCTTTACGATTACTTTAAAATGTCTTGAACTAATCTCCACTCTGCATTACATTTTTCTTGCTAGTTTGTTGGTGAATTTGATACGTCTCATTACTAGTTTTAGCCCAGGTTCTGTTACGTTTTTCAGCATGTCTACCCCATTGACGTTTTTCAGCGTCTCCATAAGCCGCTGCCATACTCCTTGAAAGCCATTGTGGTGCCTTCAATTTTTGTTTCCATCTCCTTTAAAAAATTTGATGCTTTCCATATTGTGGTTGTCTTTAATTTAAAGCTGCTCTGTTTTTGATTAGTTCAAACCCCAATTTGTTGTTGCTTGAATCGTGTTACAAGATGTTGCTTTGCTTCATTGCTAAGAGGTTAGTATCAATATGGCTAGCTCCATATATTAATTATTTAGTCGAACGATGTTATGGTCAGTTTACATATATTAAAACATACATATATTAAAGAGTTATTCCGACTTTTGACATCTAGTCTTTTGCTGTATATTCTGAAACTATTTTGATTATTTTTCAGGCTACCAAACGTGCAGGGTGGCTTCCTCAAAGTGATAATTGTCCCAATGCTAGCCATGTTGGTTTTGGACTTGTTCTTGGAGAAGATGGCAAGGGTTTTCGAACCCGTAACACTGAAGTAGTTCGTTTAGTTGATCTACTTGATGAAGCCAAGAACCGAAGTAAAGCAGCACTTATCGAGCATGGTATGATATTGAACCTTATCTCTGTTGTTGCAAATGTTTTTCAACTCCTTTCAACTACCTTATGTTTGTCAGTCTATTAGTGACGTATTTGTTACTGCAAGTCCTTACAGTTGTTAAATTGTGTAGCCTTTGAACTTTTCAACCTCTTGTATCTGAAATTGTTACTTTGTGTGTGAATTAGGTAAGGGTGAAGAATGGACCGAGGAGGAGATTGAGAGTACTGCTTATACAGTTGGTTATGGTGCTGTAAAGTAAGCTACTTATTATTATATCAAGTTATTTATGTAATCTAATTAGTATTGCTATGATCTTCTCAGTAGTTCTTGTACTACTTTGCTTTCTTTTTAATGATAAGGTGCCTAACAGTTTTATTTTTTTAGACTGCAAATATTGTGGAACTGGTTTCATCATTTTGGTCTCTAATGAACTTTTAATGCTAACCATCTAGCTCTAGTTTATTGTTTTTAGTTCTATGTTGAACATTTTAGCTTTCAAATCTTACATTTGTATATTCTAGATGTTTATGTTATGATCTTTTATCTTGATTACTATAATTTAAAAATCCTTTTGAATGTGTGTTTATTTTGCGTAAAGCAATTTGCAAGGAGCCTCAAGAGTCAAAGATTCCCCATCTCTTCTTTTTAGTGATAAATTTTGATTTTCTTGATGCAATCATGCAATTTATACATTTCTGCGAAATTTTGAAGTTGTAATGAAGTTGTAAAATGGCTTGTGTTATTCAAGTTGTTGGTATTAAATTTTGGATTCTGAGTAATATTTGAATCCGCTTTACTTTTGTTGATAGGATATTGAATCCTTTTTTTGAATCCATTTTGTTTTTGGGGATGACAGATTCTGATATACGAATTGATTAGCTACTTTACTTTTTACAATTTTTTGACTTGCTAAATTCGGATATTTTGGCAAATTCAGATCTTTGGTCTGTTTGTTAATGCATATTCAGACCGAGTCACATAGATGTAGTTAGTTTTGCCTAAGTTTTTGAGGGACTTGGTTCATATGTTCCCTTGCTCAATTTACAGCTGAAGATGCATATGTATTTCTGGTTAACTGGTTTGAAAGGTTTCCACAATACAAGCATAGAGATTTCTATATGTGGATAATGGAAATTGAGTATTATTATAAATAAATCATTGTAATATATGTAAAAACAATTTCAAATATAAAAATTTATTAATATATATTAATATAGGTAAAAACAACTTTTCCAAAAAATATTTTCGAAATCATAAACAATGAAAAATATTTTACATGATTCATCAAACACCAAAAAATATTTTCCAGTAAATTATTTTACAGAAAAGTAAAACATTTTCCAGAAATCATTTTACGGAAAACATTTTACTGGCAAACAAACGGACCCTTAGTTTAAAATCTTAGCTTTTAATCACCCTCTTCAAACAAAATATTTTTCTTCACCAAAGTGTTTTAAATAGCATTCATAAATAATTCTTTTCACAATCCCAGTGGGTACGATAACTCGACATTTACTTGTTGCTTTATTACTTGTTGTTATTGTGTACACTTGCACATTTTCGTCGTTCCAGCAAGCGCACCTATCGAACAATAGGGAATATCGTATCCACGAGGATTAAAAGTACTAGTAATTACTGTTTTTCTATTATTTAGCCAACAATTCAGAGTGATTTTTTTTATTCTAAAATTACTAAAGTAATTTAACTAAGAAAGCAATAAAGAATAAAATAGAAAAATAATTGAAGATGCCAATGAGAGAGACAATACCCACGAAAGAAAACACCTAGACTTCACCAATTATTTTAAATCTGAATTAAATGATTTATTCACTTGTGTCTTGATCCGTAGAAATCCCTAAATTATGTTAATATCTTTTTCAAGAGTAAGAACAACTGGCTCTAGGTTCATTAATTAAAATCGTTTTCTCATTAAAACCCCTATTATCGCATTAACTCGATCTATGGATTCCCATATTAGATTTGACTCTAATCCGGTAGATTTATGTCGTCCTATTTCTATGATTGCATGCAACTCCACTCAATTATGCTAGATTTACTCTTAAACAGGGACTTTTGCTCCACTTAAACAAGGAGTTTTGCTCCACTCAAAAAAGCACATTAAAAAGGAATTAATATCCTTAGATTATTAAACCATGAAATAATCATACATAATTGAGAACAAGAATCAAGTATTTATCATGTAAATCAAAAATCAAATAATAAGATTCATCATAGGTTTTATCTTCCCAAGGTATTTAGGGAATTTAGTTCATCATTCTAAATAGAAACATCTCAAAGCTAAGATAACAACAAGACATAAAGAACCCAAATAAACTTCTAAATAAATTAAATGGAGGCCTTTAATCTTGAAGGAGATTCACTTCTGAGATGATTTCGATGGCGTTCTTCGAGTCTTTTCTTCAGTCTTCTCTGTCTATCCCCTTAGGTCCTCTTCTAATATATATTTATAAACTTCAGAATGCTCAGAAACCCCAAAAATTAAGTTTTTTTTACGTAAAAGAGAAGCAGGGTGCGAGATCGACACGGACTGGCACAAAGGCGTGTGGCTAGCTTGTGTGGCTCACACGGGCATGTGCTTTGCCCGTGTGGAAATGCCTAGGCCATATGGATCCTGAAAACACCTATTTTTGTCTAATTTTGACCGGTTTTTCGCTCTTGTCACTTCCCTATGCTCACTTAAGTATAGAAACATGGATTTAAAGGATTAGGAGCATCAAATTCACTAATTTACATGATAAATAATCCAAAAACACATCAAGAATAGGATTTAAAACATGTTACTTTTATGGCTTATCGTCAGGTTTATTTAATGGCTCAAAATACAGAGTTGTTTAATGTGCTTGTGGGAAAAGCCAAGGTTGTGGAGGAGATTTTGGCTGAGCCAACTCGTTCTGTGGTGGTTGAGACTAGTAAGAGGGTTTTTGATGGTGCTTTAGGACGTCTTCCAAAGAGAGGGTGTGATAATTATAGTTCTGGTAGAGGTGCAAAACGTGGGACTCGACTAAGTCAGTCTAGGTAGTAGAGCAATGTGGTGAATAGCACTAGTGGTTCGGTTGGTGGCTCTAGATGACCGTTTTGTTCTCATTTTGATTTTACACATCTTGGAGAGTGTCGTAAGTTGACTGGTGGCTGCAATAAGTGTGGTTCAAAGGAACATTTTCTGAGGGGTTACCCAAATAGAGTAGAGATTTTGCAGACTCGGAGTTCGATACTTGTTTTTACACCTACTAGAGGACAAGGTCGTGGTAGAAGTAATGAGAGATCAATTAAGCAGCAGATTGTTCCTCACACTGTTGCTCCATAGGTGAAGTTTGGTGGTCCTGCTTGGCTTTATGCTGTTAGGGAGCCTAAGGATCAAGATCTAACTGATGTTATTTGAGGTACTTTCACTTTGTGATCTATCCCATTGTTTACCTTAGTTGATTCTGGTTCTATGCATTCGTACATTTTGAGTGAATTAGTTAGTCAACTAGGGACTCCTGTGGAGATAATTCATTTGGGCATGACTGTAATTAGTTCCTTTAAAGATAATGTTATTGTGAATAGAGTTTATCGTAAGTTTTCCCTTATGATACAAGAGCATGTTTTCCCTATTTATCTTATGGAATTATCATTTTACGGGTTTGATGTTACTTTGGGAATAGATTTGTTGATTGAGAATAAGGCTAAGGTAGAATTTGATACGAAATGAATTACTTTAAGGAATAGTGATGGTTTGGAAATAGTTGTTGTAGGTGAAAGATAAGGTTTTTTGTCTAATATGGTTTTGACAATGAAGACTGAAAAGATGATAGGAATAGGTTGTGATGCTTACTTAGCCTACGTGATGAGTTCAATTAGTAAGGAGTTGAGAGATCAGGATATCCGTACTGTTAGGGATTTTCCTAATGTATTTCCTAAAGAGTTGCCTGGTTTGCCACTAGATCGTGAAGTTGAGTTTGGTATTGAGCTTTATCCTGGTATTGCACCGGTGTCTATTGCACCCTATCGTATGCGGCCAAAGGAGCTCAAGGAATTGAAAATTCAGTTGCAAGAGTTTCTTAATAGAGGGTTCATTCGGTCAAGTGTATCTCCATGAGGTGCACCAGTTTCATTTTTGAAGAAGAAGGATGGTACCTTGAGGATGTGCATTAATTAGAGGTAGTTGAAGAAGTTAACTATTAAGAATAAGTATCCCTTTCCTCGAATTAATGACTTGTTTGATCAATTTCGAGGTGCAATGATGTTTTCAAATATTGATTTAAGGTCTGGGTAATACCAATTGAAGGTAAAGGAGTTGGATGTGTTGAAAACTATTGTTAGGACTCGGTATGGGCATTATGAGTTTTTAATGATGCCATTTAGATTAACTAATGCCCCTGCCGATTCATGGATTTGATAAACCAATTATTTTATTCATACTTGGATCAGTTTTTGGTTGTCTTCATAGACGACATCTTAGTGTATTCTCGTTATGAAAAGCATCATGATGAGCACTTAATTGTTGTTATACAAATTATTCAGGATAAAAAGTTGTTTATGAAGTTGAGTAAATGTGAATTTTAGCTTTAAGGAAGTGACATTTTTAGTTCATGTGGCTTCGACAGAAGGAATTCGTGTAGACCTAAAGAAGATTGAGGCAATTTTAGAATGGAAGCCGCCTAGGAGTGTTAAGGAAGTTCGAAGTTTCTTAGGATTAGCTAGTTACTATCGTAGATTAGTTGAAGGGTTTTCTCTCATTGCTACACCCTTAGCAAAACTACTTCAGAAGAGTGTGGTGTTCGAATAGACTAGTGAAAGGCAGAAGAGTTTCAATTAGCTTAAGGCAGTGTTGATGAAGGCACCTGTGTTGATTCCACTGCAACATGGAAAATATTTTGTGGTTTACAGTGACGCTTCATATACAAGGCTCGTTTGTGTGTTGGTGCAAGAGGGTAAAGTTGTGGCTTATGCTTCAAGGTGGTTGAAAACACATGAACAAAACTATCCTGCTTATGATTTTGAGTTAGTTGTTGTGGTGTTTGTGCTTAAGATTTGGCGCCATTATCTTTATCAACAGAAGTGTGTGATTTACATTGATAATAAGAGCCTTAAGTACCTCTACTCCCAAAAAGAGTTAAATTTAAGGCAAAGGCGTTGGATTGAGCTTTTAAAGAACTATAGTTGTGTGATTGAGTATCACCCCGGCAAGGCGAATGTTGTTGCTGATGCTTTAAGTAGGAAGTTGATGACAGAGTTAAGAGCTATGCTTGCGCGCTTGAGTTTAGCTAGTGATTGTGGTTTGTGTGCTAAACTTCAAGTGTGGCCAACTTTGTCGTAGAAAATTCAAGAAAAAAAGCCGTTAGAGGTGGATTTTGTAACACCCTAAAATAAGGCCTAGGAGTTTTAGGGGCATTTTAGGAATTTTTGTCTGTATGAGCTCCAAATTTTGTAAGGTTGGTACTCGATAGTGTGTTCGACTATGGCATCTTAACTGTGAAATCAATTTTTGAAAAAGTGTTCTAGAAACCCTTAATTTTGAAAAAGGATTGATTTGTAACATAGTCAAAACTGTGAGCTTTTATGTGGCAATTAGACTAGTTTTTAAAATTGAACCTAAAAACCCTTACTTTCAGCAAAAAATTCATGATAGTTGTTTGTCAAAGTTGTAGTTGCTACCCCTTTATATTCCCTTGCTTTCTCAATCAATTTTTTTATTCCAAATCACAATGCATTGATTTTCTATCATTCCTAAGTCGCTTAGTACCATAAACCTTCAAGAAAAACACCGAAAAACTCCATATATTTTATCATATTCTTCATACGTGGGGTTTCCAAATTTTTTTCAAAACTTGTTCATTCTTCTGCCAAAGGAAATCATTCATGAATTCATAAGTTTCTAATGTTATTTAGACTCTAAACCTAAATTGTTAGCCCTCAAATCGTATGTTTGAAATAAAAGCCAAAAATCAAGCCATTAATGGTGGATTTCGAGGTTTTGCATAAAAATTTTGTTATAACGTGTTTTTCTACTCATTTGAGCATGATTGAAAGGTTTTTAAACTTATTTAAAAGTTTCATTAATGATTTCTCCTATTTTAATTAATATTATGAAAATTACCTAAAAGATGTCGAAAAATGCAGATACCATGAATTGAGTAGATTTGGCTATTTTGAAATTTGAGAATTAGGTGTAGATGATTAAGTAGATGAACGAAATTGATTTTAAGCAAAAAGGTTGAGTATAGGTCGAGATATTAGTATATAAAGTTTGTTATGTTAATAGTTTAAGTCACATGAGAACTTAGCTTAAAGCTTGTGTCTTAGTTTGTTTGAGTAGATTATGGGTTGATATTTGACTGTGGTTATTGTGTGATGTATATGTGTAAAGCTTTGGATTTGTTAGAACTTGCTACGAGCTAGAGAAACGTTAGTTGAGCTTTCGATTTTTGACAAAAGCATAAAGTGGTGAGTGTATGAAATTGCTACTTGTAAACACAAGTCATGCGTTATCGAGAATTTAGATGTAGCCTAAACCCTTACTCTATGTTCTGAGTGTAAGTTTTCTTGAACTATACTTGTCTTGTGGTTGTATAATATGCATGATATGTGATATGTGGATATGGTGCTCATTGTGTAAAGCACAATTATATACATGTGATAAATGTGTAATATATATGTTATATGACTATGCTAGTGTTTTGCAAGTGATGTTAATACACAGTGGTAGTGCATGGTTAATCGATAAGTAATATGTGATGCCTTCCGGATATTTTGGCCTTGTGATCTTGGAACCATTAGATATAGTTGGCATGGCACAGGATTGTGAGTACTCACTTATATGTATAGAGGTGTTGAGCATTGAAGCTCTGAGACATGTTGGAGGGATAAGGAAACGTGAGCCAAGCTCCATTCAACGGGACATGTGAGGGGTAATAAGGAGAGTGTTAGCTATACACTATACTTTTGGGACATGTTTGACTCTACGAGTTTATGTTGTTTAAGGAGATCCGTGAATCTGATGTGTGATGATAGAGCTCACTACATGTTCCATAATCCAAGTGCTTTTATATCTTATGTTATATAATTGTGTAGAATATGTCCTATGCTTGAATGACTATCTATATGTGCTATGAGAATGACCTTTAGACTCTGTATGGTTTAGTATTGTATGATGCTAGACTTAAGAATGTACTACTTGTGAATAAATTTCTGGTTGTGTTGCATGATGATGTGTTTATGTTGTGGACATTCTTGCATTCACTGCGCTTCTAAAAGCTCATCCCCTCATTTCAACTTTTGCAGATTAGTGTCATTGGAGTGGGCGATGTGGATTTCAAGGGAGTGATCTAAGGAAGTCTGGTTATTCTTCGTAGGTGATTCATTATTTTATTATTCATTTCGGGAAATTTGGCAATGGGGTAGAACTATTTTGAGATATTGAGTTTTACCATTTTGATTTACCTATAAGAATTTTGTGTTATTTTTATGTTAGGAATATTGAATATTGATGTTAGCAGGATGATATTTGGTCGGACTCATTTTTCTTATTTTGTATTATTGATTGAGCTGTATGAAATTTTTTTTAACTTAGTACATGATGCATGATGTTTAGGAATTATTTAAGATGAATTATGTGCCTTACTACGCTGTATTTTTAGCTCCAGTAGGAGCGGTATCAATATTGGGCTTTAAAAATCGATACCTCTGTGATAAAACGTATAGGAAGCAGAATAGAGATTTGGTATCGATACCTTTGCTCGAGTATTGATATTCAGGGATAAATATCGATACTTCATCCTGTGGTACCGATATTTTTCGATAGATGGGTTTTTAAATTGAGAAATAGAATGCTCAATTGGTATGGTTTTTCCAAGTGGTGGCGATACCACTTTAGGAAGTTATTGATACCTGGATATCAGTATCGATACCTATGGACAATTTTGTGGAATTTTGCTAAATATCCCCTAAGCATATGATAGCACGAGAACAAACATAGGTTTCCCCCTACTTATTGGTTAAATTGTTCCCATTTAGTTATTCTTAGCATACATTTTAGCATTTTCAGTTTAGTAAATTGCATTTTATAACTCAGTGAATCCTAGCCTATTTTGTCCTTAATTTTGTTATCTTATTGCATTAATGTCGCTGCATGAGTTAATTCCAGATTGTGTCTAGAATGGTCACCGCACCTGACAGATGTCTGCAATGTTATTGCATGGCTAAATTCCAGATTGCATTAAGAATTGTCACCGCACCTGGCAGCTGTTTGGATAAGAACCAAAATTGTATGAGCTATCCAGTTTGGTATAACCAACCTATACACCAACCTATACGAACAATGATAGAATAATTTTAGGGAAATGACACATGTACTGTGGGGAGGACATAAAAGATGGACATGAGAAGAAAAAGGGGTCTTCTTTAGTTTTTTTTCTCCATCATCATCTTCATCATCGGACCTTGGAGCTTGCGGCCATGGAAGCTTAAACCTCTCACAGGTGAGCCAACGTGAATACCAGATGCAGACTAGGTCCTGAATAGAAGAGCTAAGTGTGTGACAATAGGGAATAGAGAGATTTAGTCGAGTTGTCTAGGGATAGTATTCTCCATTTGATTCTTTCTTATTTCTTTCTAAATGTTGGTGATTACTCTCTAATTTATGATTGTATGGAAGACTGATGAATTCTTGGTGAATTGTTATCTTATTTAAGCTTGCTTTTATTGTTTAATCTTGGGGTTTGAAATTTTTAACACAAAAGTGTTATTGTAGTCACTGACACTGGAAAGTGCAGTGACAGTTTGAGCCAACAAGCATTACAACGGAATTTAAGTGACGATTAGAGGAATTTAGTCCACTTGTTCTTAATAGTGCCATAATGCCATGATTAGAAGGTGACGTTAATATGCATGGCTAAGTCTGAGATTAAATAGAGAAGTAATGCTGAGTAAGATATACATTGAATTTTATTGCATCGACAATCACCTATACTTTTGTACCTTGTGAGCACTTAGTATTCTACTGAAGATTCATGTTGGGGATCCCAGTTTAGCATTATCATATTTTATTTTATTGCTCTCAAGTTATTGCATCGAGAACTATCCTTACAATTCATCTCGTTATTATCAATTTATTGCACCGATATTAATAGACAAAAGACACCCATCCCTGTGGGATTGATATTCGACAGACTCACATCTATCTACTATACTTGCATCGACAGTGTACACTTGCACATTGTTGCTGTGACGTTAAACAACCGATCAAGTTTTTGGCGCCGTTACCGAGGATGGCGTTTGTTTGATATTTTTTTTGTGTGTTTTTACACTTTATTTTCCTTATATAATATTTAGTATTCACTGACTAATTCTTTTCTTCGTTGCTATTTCTTTAACTTCATTTTAGGTGTTTTATGACCCGAAGAAATTCAGACTTTCTTGTCGCTTTTGATCTATAAATTGAAAGGACTATTTGGAATAGACTTCGAGAGCAAAGAAATACGACCCTACCAGGGAACAATGCAGCCACACCCCTAATGCAGTAGCTAAATGTTAATAACCCATTGTTGCCGTAATCTGCTCGCATACAAAATAGGACAATATGAGATTTTGTAGTACCTGTCTTGGATAATTTGCAACCAGGAGTTGTTAGGCTAGCAATCCAAGCTCGGAATTTCAAACTCAAGCTAGTAATGTTCCAATTGCTAAATTCTAATGAAAAAATATGTTGGACTGCCACATGAAGATGCAAGAGAACATCTTAAATCCTTTTATTGATCTTTGCTTCCTTTAGTCAACAAGGCGTTCCTGATGATGCCTTGAAGATGCCATTATTTACTTATTCCTTACAGGGAAGAGCACGTACTTGGTTTTTTGGACTACCTTCTAGATCAATTACTTCTTGGGATGCACTAGCAACATAATTTGTTTTGCGATTTAGCCCACCGAAAATGAATGCTTGTCTTTGAAATGATATTATTGCTTATCATCAACTGGAAGATAAAAATCTTCACACCACATGGGAACATTATAAATCCTTACTTCGACGATGTCCCATGCACGACATTCAACCAAAAATGTAAATTGAGATTTTTTATAATGGGCTAAATTCATATACAAGAAATCTTGTTAATGCATCAGCCAATAGACCTCTGTTGGATTGTACTTATAATAATGCTGTTAGAATTCTTGATAGAATTGCTTAGAATGATTATCAATACCCTGTCTCTAGGGCTACACAAACAAAAACTACTCCAGGAGTTATTGAATTGGATGCAATAATCGCACTAAGTGCTCAAGTTTCTTCTCTCACAAACAAGATTAAAAATATGCAAGGGATGAGTGGCGTTGCACCTATACAGGTGACTCAGCAAGTTGATGTTCCTACTTTTTCTTGTGAGATTTGTAGTGACAACCATAGTTATGAAGATTGTCCACAACATGCAAAGAATGCCTGTTATATTAGTAACATCTATCACAATTCATGTGGAAATTCTTAAAATAACTCTGCACACAACCAATCCTTTTAGGGAACTCATAATGCTAGACAAAATGTTGCGACATTCAGATATGGGAATGCATCTACTTAGGGCAATTATATTCCAAGAAAAGGAAATTACAATCAACAACAGTAGAACTACAATCAGCACACTCAGATGCATCCAAAACAAGACCAGACACATCCACACAAAAATCTGATGCAGCCATAACACTCTTCAATACCAAATTAACATATTCAAGGACATCGACAACAACTATACACTCAAGCTTCTACTTCTGACCTGTTAGCAACTTTTGAGGCATGAATACGGGAGCATATTACTCGCACGGAAGCTATCGTCCAAGTGAATTCATCTTCCATTCGAGCATTGGAGGCACAGTTAGTACAACATGCTTCAAATCTGAATACTCGACCACCAGGTTCATTACTTAGTGACACAAAAAATCCTGGTCCAAGGGGGAAAGAACATTCTAAGGCTATCACTCTTAGGAGTGGTAAACAAACCAGTGAACCATTTATCGACTCTACTATAGCACCTCAAGATACGGAAGGAGTGATCACTGGTGAGAAGGTTGAACCTGAAGAATTTATCAATGCATCAGGCAAAGAAGTTCCACAAATTGTAACTCATATGCCTACTGTCCAACTTTCGAAATATTCGACGCAATCAAAGTTTTCAGTGCAAGTAGATATATCCCTACCTTTACCCTTCCCACAAAGATTCAGGAAGAATGAGTATGACAAGCAGTATCAGTAGTTCCTGGACACACTGAAGCAATTGCAGATCAAGATTCCTTTAGTAGATGCTCTGGTACAAATTCCAAGTTATGGGAAATTTATTAAAGACCTATTGTCCAAGAAGTAAAAGCTCACTGATATTGAAACTATTGCACACAAAGAAGGCTATAGTACTGTTTTGACGAACAAGTTACCCTCTAAATTAAAAGATATTGGGAGCTTTACAATCCCATGTTCAATTGGCAATCATTATTTGGGTAAGGCTTTATACGACTTGGGAGCTAGCATTAACCTAATGCCACTATCTACTTTCAGAAAATGGGGAATTGGTCACTTGAGATCTCGAGCAGGGAATTTCTCTTTCACCACAACAATATTTGGGTAAACAAGTCTTCAAAACCATCTCGAAGTTAAAGTGGGAAACTTTTTGCAGCCATATTGGAAGCTACTCGCCTTCACTAATACGTGATTTCTATACAAATCTCTATGATCAAGAGTTAGAGTTTATTTTCATTCGAGAAGGTTTAATACCATGGGACGCTACAAATATCAACGAGCTGTACAACACAAAGGTTGATGTCAACGAACACTCCGAGTTCATGGATGACATCACAGATGAAAAATGAGACCTTTTGGTGAGAGACTTGTGTGTCGAGGGAGCAGTTTGGAAATTTGGTTTTTCTTTGTCAACTGCAGACTAAAGCCCTCTACTCACAGCACCATAGTCACCCTAGACAGAATGTATCTGATACATTCTATTGTCAAGGGTCAAAAAATTAAAGTAGGTACAATACTTCACCAAGAAATAGCTTACTACGTTGCAAGGTAAACTGGGATCTTAGTTTTTCCATCACTAGTGATGTTAATATGCCAGCGACGAGGAATTGTGCCCCGTGCTGGTGAGGAAATCTTAGAAAATAAGGGCCCAATAACCTGCCTCTTTTAATAGCTAGATTTTAAGCTCAAAATCTAGTTACTGTATGTTTACAGAACTCTTGATTAATAACTGCAATGTTCTTCTTTGTACAACTCACAACATCTATGTCTATAGTGCTACAAATATTTTGTCAAATATTTGCTTGCCTCAAATGATTCTAGATCTAGTATATTTGACCTTTTCAGAATTAAAAATAAATCAAAGAACACAACACACAATCAACTATATCTAGAGCTTGCATACATGTATTTAGAATAAGCAAAAATTAAATAAAACAGTGGCATAGACAATCTCAAGTCATGAACATTAAATATGATAGAAAATTCAACCAAATAACTCCAACCCAGAAAAGATTTAGTTCATGGGTGGAAAAGTTAACACCAAGTTAAAATCATTCATCAACATTTAAACAATTTTTGAATCATAAAAATTAGGAAAACTAAAGGCAGAACTGCTGGATTTCTCATGACACTTCAGCTTCTCTTTTATCTTTTGATTGTAAGTGAATCAAGAATAGATGTCTCTTCCCCTTCTTTACGTTTATATTCGACTCCCAGTAATTGCAACCCTTTCTTTCTCTGAAATTCTCGAATGGAGATTTTCTCTGTGTAGAGAGAGAATTGTTATCACAAGTCTCTTTCTCACACGAATTCTCCTCCCCTTTTTCTTCTTCTCTCTCCTTCTTTTATTGGATAGATCTCTCCCACCTCAACACACTTTTTTCATTCCTCTTTTCAGGTTGGATTTTCTAGTACAGCATACCTAGCTAAGAATGACGTGGATAAAGTTCTAAGTGATCTTCCCAAAATTTCCCTAGAAATTCTATTGGCAATCAATTCTAGTAATTCCAACAGCAATATTTCAGTTCCCTTATTTTCCCACTTCATTGTTGCTCTGCTTACACTTGTGTTAACACAAAACCTCAACTTTCTTCCCCAAGTGATAGAAGTAACAAACGATACCAATGTCACAATACAAGGTTTTTTATACCATGTTCTAAAAATATCCTAAAAATGAAAATGTATTCACTTAATTACAACCAATTAATTCTAGTTAGAGGCCTTAAATGTAACCCTTTTCAAGAGTTATCACACCCCCAAACTTGAATTATTGCTTGTCCTCAAGCAAATGATGTTTGAATATTCATGAATGCATGGAATTACCGAAACAATCAGTCACAAATTTTACTACCAAATCGTTATAAGCATACTATGTATCTCTATTCTCACCATCCTTATACTGAAACACAGAAAAAAAATGCTTATAATTATTGTAAACCTATTTAGCAAATGCAGTGTAGAAAATGGTTCCTAAAGGTAAAATTCTCTAAATATTTTAACAATTAAAACTATAGTAGATTTTTCTAAATATACTTAGGTTATCTCTTTTCTAAACTCTTTTTTTTAGCATATTATTCAATTTTTCAACACAATTTCCTAAGGAGTTCATATTGTCATTTGATGATATACTTGACAACCTCAATGGAGCATATACTAGACTGCCACATATTATATCATGTTAGAATTTGAATATGAATCACTCATGAAACAAAGCTTTTAACAAAAAAGATGGATGGAGCAAACAACTACCTTCTTAGCAATTTAGCCTCAAGATTCAGTGAAGTGTCCCTAGAATATGTACATTTATTTATTTTTTCGACAAATACTCATATTTGAACTCATTTTTCTAGTCAACAATATAATGGAGAAAACAAAATATTACTGAACTATTCAACAAGTTGAAACATTAGAGTATTCATATTATTACACCATGAAAAAATTATACCCTATTACTATACTGAAATTAAGTCAAGAAGTCCTAAATTTATTTAAAGAATGCTACTATAACATAATTGCATTTATATTTCAATTTTCTACTTTTAGAAAGTCATTTTCAACAACTGCCTTGTGCTAAACATGCCTAAACAACTGCCACCCTATTTTCTAAGTTTACAAAGAAATTGAACGTTATGGCAAAAACATAAAAAAAACTGTATGAATAATTTATAATGCAGTTTATATGCACAACACACCCCTAAACCTAAGGGATGCATTATCCTCAATGCATGAATATGACAAAGCAAAATGAATAACAACTATATTAATACATAAAACAGATAAAAACAAAAATGAATTATCATGAAATATATAATAAATAAAATTAAAGCTTATAGAGGAAAGAAATTACTTCACTTGGGTTGGGTGGATTTCTTTATAGATTTCTTGTAACATTGCAGCCTGTCCTGGTCATTAATGTCAGCTTGAACGGTTTTACCAACAGCCTTCTTAAATCTTTTTCTCTTAAGCTGTACTGATCCTAGCCCAAGGGTAAAACTTGTAACAAAAAGGAAGAATTAAATGAGTTTAGTGAATAAAAATAAAAATAAAGTAAAATAAAGTTAAGTGAATAACAAAAAGGAAATTTTTGTCACACATTATAGGAGCTCCAAAATAGTGTTTCAGGTGTTGACCATTGACTTTAAAAGCTGATCATATTTTTCCATCTTTAACATTGACAGCTCTATGAGGATATATACGTTGAACTTCGAATGGTCCAGACCATCTCGACATTAAGTTGCCAGGAAAATAGTTTAACTTTGGAATTAAAAAGCAAGACTTATTGTCTAGGTACAAATTGCCGTGGCAAAATATTCTTATCATGCAGCACTTTGTCTTTTCTTTGTACAATCTTGCATACTCATAGGCTTGAGCTCAAAATTCACCCATCTCATTGTGCTCCAGTGGGCGATGAGTAGCAGCAGCACCCTAGTCCATGTTTTATTTCTTGTTTATCCAAAATGCTTTGTGCTCTAATGTTTTATTTCTTGTTTGTCCAAAATGCTTTGTGCTCTAACTCAACTAGCAAATGTCATAGTGTACCATAAACAAGTTTGAAAGGTGACATTCCCAATGGTGTCTTGAAAGTTGTGCGATAAGCCCACAAGGCTTCATCTAACTATATTGACCAATCCTTGCGATTGGGATTGACATTTTTGTCCAGAATCTGCTTGATTTCTCTGTTGGAAATTTCAGCTTGTCCATTTGTTTGTGGATGATATGCCGTGGCAATTTTATGTTTAACTCAATATCTGTTCAGAGCATTGGCAACTAATCTACAATCAAAATGTCAGCCTTCATCACTAATTAAAGCAAGAAGGGTTTCAAATCTAAAAAAAATATTTATATGTAGAAATCTCAGAACTGATTTGACATCATTTGTTGGTAAGGCCACAGCTTCAACCCATTTGGAGACATAATCCATAGTGACAAGAATATAGATTGTTATAGATTTTTCCCTTGGATGGTGGAAATTGACCCATGAAATCAAGTCCCCAAATATCAAGTAAATCTACCGCTAAAATGTATTACAGTGGCATCTCGGGTCTTCTGATAAGTTACCAGTGTTTTGATAGCGATCATAGTTTTTACAGAACTCATTAGCATCTTTAAACATGGTGTGCCAATAAAAACCAGATTGGAGAACTTTTGCAGCACTTCTCATGCTTCCAAAATGTCCACCATAAGATGCAGAATGACAGTGATGCAATATACTTTGAAATTTATCATTTGTAATACATCTTCGAATTACTTGATCTTCACACTACTTGAATAGAAATGGCTCATCCCAATAATATTGCTTGACATCATGAAGGAATTTCCTTTGTCTGTGATAATGGAGCTAGGTGGCAACAACCCACTGACTAGAAAGTTAATAATATCAGCATCCCATGGCAATGTCATAGCCAACAATATGTGCTCATCAGGGAATTCTTCTGTAATCATTTTACCCTCACCGTACTAATTCCCCGCTTCCAATTGTGACAAGTGATTAGCCACTTAATTTCCAGTGCCTTTCTTATCTTTAAATTCCAAATCAAATTCCTGCAACAACAATATCCATCTAATAAGTACAGGTTTTGCCTCTTTTTTTTGTCACCAAGTATTTGATGGCAGAATGATCTATATAAACTGTGACCTTGATACCTACTAAATAAGCTCTAAATTTTTCAAAGGCAATCACCATTGTTAACAATTCTTTCTCCGTGGTGGTTTAGTTGAACCGTGAACCTGTCAGCGTGCGACTAGATTAATATATAGCATGAAACATCTTGGTTTTTCTTCTCCCTAGCACTACTCCAACAACAAATTCACTTGCACCATACATTAGTTCAAATGGTAGAGTCCAGTCTGATGTAGTGACTATCGGTACTATAGTTTTTCTTTCCTTTAACTCTTTGAATGCCTTTGAGCATAACTCATTAAAATGAAGTGGTCTATTTTGCTCCAACAATTGACATAGAGGTTTTGATATCTTAGAAAAATCCTTGATGAAGCGACGGTAAAATGTAGAATGTCTGAGGAAGCTTCTAATTCCTTTCACTGAAGTGGGTGGTGGCAACTTTTCAATGACTTCTATTTTTGATTTATCGACTACAATTCCTTGCAGTGAAATTTTATGGCCCAAAACAATGCCTTTAGAAACCATGAAGTGACATTTTTCCCAATTCACCACAAGATTTGTTTCTTGACATCGACAAAGTATTGACTCTAAATTTTTTGAAGAATCTTTAAAATTATTGCCAAACACCGAAAAATCATCCATGAATACTTCAAGGAATTTCTCCACCATGTCAGAAAATATTGCCATAATGCAAAGCTGGAATGTTGTCAGGACATTACATAACCCAAAAGGCATTCTTCTGAAAGCAAATGTTCCATAAGGATAGGTGAGTGTGGTTTTTTCTTGATCAGTAGGAGATATGGCAATTTGGTTGTACCCTGAGTAGCCATTTAAAAAATAGTAGAAGGCTTTCCTTACTAGTCTATCCATCATCTATACTATAAAAGGCAAAAGGAAATGACCCTTCTTCGTTACTTTGTTGAGCTTTCGATAATCCATACAAACTCTCCAACCTGTGACAGTACATGTGGGAATGAGTTTATTGTTATCATTGCTAAATGCTGTGACTCCTCCTTTCTTAGGTACACACTGAACAGGGCTCGCGTAAGAGCTATTCGAAATTGGGTATATAATCCAGGCATCCAACTATTGGATAATCTCCTTCTTAACTACTTCCTTCATGGAAGGATTCAGTCTCCTTTGTTGTTCAATAGATTTGCCATGGTAATCTTCAAGTATTATTTTGTGCATGCAGATTGCTGGGCTTATTCATTTGATATCCGCAATTGTCCAACCTAAAGCTTTCTTGGATTTTTTTTACGACCTGCAGTAACTGTATCTCCGGATAAGTTGTAAGCTCGATAGAAATAAATACAGGCAGTGTGTTGTTTTCTCCCAATTAAGCGTACTTGATAAATCTAATGATTCAAAGCTCCTGCTGCATCCAATTTCAAATTGCTGAGTTTTCATCAATTCTTTAGATTCTTCAGTCAAACTTGTTTCATTTAATTCGACAGAGCTTGCAATAGAATTGCTGTGCATATTTCCTGCAAATTCTTCCTGAATTACAATGTCAACAAATTCTATAGCATAGCATCTTTCATCTGGGCCTGCACACTTTAGAGCATCAAACACATTAAAATTAAACTGTTGATCATTAATTGTCATGGTTAAATCACCTTTCTGTACATCAATCAATGTTTGACCATTTGCTAGGAAAGGTCATCCAAGTATTATAGGTACCTCTTTATCTGCTTCCCATTCCAGAATTATAAAATCTGCTGGAAAGATGAACTTCTCAACTCTTACTAGTACATCTTCAATTTTACCTTCTAGAGGGACATATGATCTATTAGCTAGTTGTAGTGTGAATACAGTAGGTCTTCCTTTTCCTATCCCAAGTTTTCTAAAAATAGACATAGGCATTAGATTGATAATTGCACCTAAATCGCATTATGATTCACCTACATAATGGTTTCCAATCGAACAGGGTATAGTGAAACACCCTGGATCTTTTAATTTTGATGGCAGTTTCTTCTTCACCATTGTTGTGCACCCTTCAATAAGTGCAGCAATTTTGAATTCCCCTAACCTTCTCTTCTGGGATAGGATATCTTTCATGAATTTCACATAGTTAAACATTTGTTCTAATGCTTCCACCAATGGTATGTTGATGTGTAATTGCTTTAAGACCTCTAGAAATTTCTTGAATTAAGCACCTTGTTTCGAATTTTGGAAACACTAGGAAAAAGGTGGCGGTGGCCTTCCTTCCATTTGTTGAGGTTGCTTCGCCATGGCATTTGTATTGGCTCAGTAAGATTAATATGCTGCTATATGTTTTTGTCTACTCTCATCTTTTGTAGTTTGTTTCAATTCTGGGAAATTCAGAACTTTCATCCTCATACAAGGCATCATTCACAACTCCTAGCACCTGAGTGCCAATCCGGAGTGTTATTGCTTTACATTGTTCTTTTTCTTGAGATCTAAAACTTTCTTTGTCACTAGGCAATGCTCCTCGCTGTCTGGAGCTTAATGCAGTGGCAATTTGTCCCACTTGACTCTCCAGTGCACTTAAAAAAGCTGTCTGACTATGAATAATTGCATCATTCTTAGCCATATACTCTTTTAATAAAGCTTCCATAGCTGATGTTGAAGATGATGAACTTTATTGCATATTTTTCTACGACATTGGTTGACTGTGTCCAGGTGGTACACCGGCCACATTCTGTCTATTAACATTGATGGCATTCCTCATTCCCTGATTTCTCTATTTGAAATTTGGATGTTGCTTCCACCCTGGATTGTAGGTGTTGGAGTAGGGATTGTTGTTGCTACGATTAAAATTTACCATGTAATATGCAGAGGCTGGATTGGATGGGCATTCATCAAAAACATGATCTTCTCCACAATATATGCATTTTAGTTCTGCAACCTTCATCTCCTACACTACAGAGGGTCTTTTCAGAGTTTTAATCAGAACTGTTAAGGATGATACGTGAGCTATTAACGATGTAATTACATCAAGTTCTTGCTCTAGCAACTCTTCTACCAGTACCAACTTTGGTAGTGGGGTACTGATAATCATTATTTGCTATTCTTTCTAAAATTTCATATGCTTCATTGTAGGATTTCTCAAGCAACGTCCCATTAGCAGATGCATCCACCACCATTCACGTATGAGCATTTAATCCATTTTAGAACATTTCTATTTGTGTCTAATACTGAAAACCATGCATCGGGAATTTTCTAATTAATTCCTTGAAATGCTTCCATGCTTCTTATAATGTCTCATCTTCAGATTACCTGAATGATGTAATGGCATTCCTCAGCTTGGCATTCACGTTGGGAGGATTGTACCAAATTAGAAATCTCTCTCACAGTTTATTCCAAGATGCCACCCGATGATCTGGCACGATCTTGCAATGAATAAGGGAAAAAAATTGATCTCAATGTGTCTTCAAGAACATCCTGCTGCTTGAATGAGTCACTGACTTCAAGAAAATGTCTCAAGTAAAATCTGGGATCTTCAGTTAGCAAACCACTAAACTGTCTTACTGTCTGCAGCATCTGAAACATTACTGGTTTTAAATCAAAATGCTGAGCTTGAATATGTGGCCTAACAATTCCTAGACTTAGACCACCCAAAGTAGGCACTACATGTTCTCTGATGGGTCTATCTCTATCATCTAAAATTTGAGGAATATCAGCATTCCTTTCATTCTAGAGTACCTGATCTTCCCTGATTGGATAATTTATAACCCTCTCTACTTCTCTTAATGCTTTCCTTCTTCGCCTTAGTGTCCTTTCAATCATAAGATCAAAACATTATTCTTTATCCTTTTGACTACTTCTTCCCATGCACTAGTACAAACCTAAAAAATCAAATAAAATACTACTTAACTATTCTAGCAAAAATAACAAGAATAATAACAAATTAACTTTTCACCAATGCAACTGATCCCCGGAAACGATGACAAAAACTTGTTGCGTGTAAATAATTAATGCAATTGTGCAAGTGTACATGTCATTCAAGTAATAAAATTATAAGTAAGTATCATCTCCACAGGGATTGCAAATTGGTAAGATATTGATTAAGTTATTTTAATCCTATTAAGTATACTAAATAACAAGAAATATTCTTAAAATGAATGAGATGTTGGTATAATAAATTAATGTAATTTAATGCTAAAAACAGAAAATTGACACGGCAAATAAAATGTATTGGCAAATTATAGAGAAAAGTAAGAGTAATCTTGTAGCTGAATGAATACGGCTGAAATTATTCAAATGAAATGCTCATATCAAAATAATGTCATGGAAAAATATTGTCTAATCAACTGCTCAGAGAGTCACTAGTGTAACTTGCCTATTTCGATAGCTAGATTTTAAGCTAAAAATCTAAGTTACTATACGTCTACAGAACTCTGGATTAATAACTGTAATGAATGTTCTTCTCTTTGCACAACTCGCAACATCTATATCTAGAGTGCTACAAATATTCTATCAAATATTTACTTGCCTCAAACGATTCTAAATCTAGTAAATTTAACCTTTTTAGAATTAAAAATGCCTCAAAGAACACAACACACAATCAACTATGTCTAGATCTTGCATGCATTTATTTAGAATAAGTAAAAATTGAATAAAATAGTGGCATAGACAATTTCAACTCATGAACATTAAAGATGATAGAAAATTCACCCAAATAACTCCAATCCAGAAAATATTTAGTTCATGGATGGAAAAGTTAACATCAAGTTAAAATCATTCGTCAATATTTAAACAATTTTTGAATCACAAAAATCAAAAGAACTAAAGGCAGAAGTGTAGGATTTCTCGCAACACTCCAGCTTCTCTTTTATCTTCCGATTGTACATGAATCTAGAATATATGTCTCTTCCCATTCTTCATGTCTGTATTCTGCTCTCAATAGCTGCTACACTTTCTTTCTCTGAAATTTTCCAATAGAGTTTTTCTCTGTATAGAGAGAGGATTATTGACACCAGTTTCTTTCTCACACAAATTATTCTCCTTTTTCTCTTCTTCTCTCTCCTTTTATTGGGTAGATCCATCCCACCTTAGCACACTTTTTTTCATTCCACTTTTCAGGTTGGATTTTTTGGTACACACAGCTGGCTGAGAATGATGTGGATAAAGTGCTGAGTCATCTTCTCGGAATTTCCATGGAATTTTGTTGGCAATCAATTCCACCAAATGCCGCGGCAATATTTCACTTCCCTTGTTTTCCATCTTCATCTTCTTGCTCTTCCTACACCTATGTTTACACAAAACCACACTTTTATTCCCCCTAAATGAAAAGTAACAAATAATTACCATTATATCACAAACAAAGCTTTGTTATACAGTGTTCTAAAAATATTCTAAAAATGCAAATGTATTCACTTAATTATAACCAATTAATTCTTTTTAGAGGCCTGCAATGTACCTTTTTTCAAGAGTTATCAGTGACTTAACATCCCTAAACTGATGGTCAATCTAAGAGGGTAATTCAAGTGTTAAAAATATGTTGCGAAGCTGTGTGATTAAGTTCAGTGGTAGTTGGGAGCGATATCTGCCCTTAGTAGAGTTCACTTACAAGAATTCACATGGCACCTTTTGAGGCGTTGTATGGTAGGAAGTGTAGGACTCCTTTGTGCTGGATGGAATTGGATTAAAAGAGGGTCGTTGGACTAGATTTAGTTTACGAGACTGAAGGAAAGGTAAAGTTGATATGTGAGAGATTGAAAGTAGTGGTAGATAGGTAGAAATCATATACGGATTTGAAGCATAGATATGTAGAGTTTGAAGTTGGCGATAAGGTGTTCTTGAAAGTTTCCCCATGGAAGGGGGTTTTGAGATTTGGTAGGAAGGGCAAGTTAAGTCCAAGGTATGTTAACCATATGAGGTTAGCAATAGGGTTGGACCAATAGCGTATCAACTTAAGTTATTGTTAGAATTTGAGCAAATCCATGATGTTTTCCATGTGCCTATGCTTCAGAAGTATCGTTTAGATCCGTTGCATATTGTGCCAGTAAAGGAGATTGAGGTTCAACATAATATCACTTTTTATGAGGAACTAATAGAGATTTTAGACCATGAAGTGAAAGTGTTAAGAAACAAGAGAGTCCCACTGGTTAAAGTTTTATGGCAATACAATAAAGTGGAAGAGGCTACTTGGGAAACCGAGGAAGCGAATAGACATTAGTATCCCTATTTGTTTAGCTCAGGTAAATTTCAAGGACAAAATTTCATTTAGTGGGGGAGAGTTGTCACACCCCAAAATAGGGCCTAAGAGTTTAGAGAAATTTTAGGAATTTTGGCCTTTATGAGCTCAGAATTTCGTAAGGTTGGTACTCGAAATTATTTTCGACAATGATTTTCATAAAGTTAAGTTAATTTTGGGAAACAAGTTTTGAATTTTATTAATTTTAGAAAAGGGACTGATTTGTAAAAGGGTAAAAGTTGTGATTCTTTATGATGAATTAAACCAATTTTTCAAAATCAATCTATAAACCCCCATTCCCAGTTATTTTCACGAATGCTTTTTCCCATCTCTTTAGTGTTGTCGTCTCTTGCTCCTCTTCACTCTTTCAATTGATTTTTGACTCCAAAACTTTAATCCTTTGATTTTCTATCATTTCCAAGCATTAAACCTCTCTCAATCCTCTAGAAATTACTAAAAAATCTCACCACTTTTATCATCTTCTCTACTTGCGGGTTTCTAGATTTGCATCAAAAACTCGTTATTCCTCTCATTTAAGGTAACCATTCGCATTCTCATTAGTTTTTAATGTTATTGGGTCTTGGAAACTAAATTTTTAGCCGTTAAATTGCATGTTTTGATTAAAAGCCGAAAATCAAGCCTTTAATAGTGAATTTCGATTTTGGGAATAAAAACTTGGTGTTAAAGTGTTTTTCAATTATTTTTAACCTAATTAGAAGCTTTCTAAAGTAACTTTGAAGTTTCGTTAAGGATTTCTCAGGGTTTAATGAATTTTTGCTGTAAGGGCCAAAACTTGTCAAAAAATTTTGATACTTTAAAACATATAGTTTTGTGTAGTTTAAAGGTTTACAATTAGTCGTAGATGAATATGTAGATGAATGGAATTCGTTTCATGCAAAAATATTAAGTGAAGACTGAGTTATTCGAATTTTATGTTTGTTGTGTTAAAGGTTTTGATTAGAAAAGAATGTAGCTTTGGCTTGTGTTTGTA